>NC_143023.1:4365000-4542500 GCF_057628025.1 Oncorhynchus mykiss
AGAGAGAGGGAACAAGAGGAGGGAGAGAGAGAGGGAACAAGAGGAGGGAGAGAGAGAGGGAACAAGAGGAGGGAGAGAGAGAGGGAACAAGAGGAGGGAGAGAGAGAGGGAACAAGAGGAGGGAGAGAGAGAGAGGGAACAAGAGGAGGGAGAGAGAGAGGGAACAAGAGGAGGGAGAGAGAGAGGGAACAAGAGGAGGGAGAGAGAGAGGGAACAAGAGGAGGGAGAGAGAGATGTGATTTTACTACACCGGCCCAGCAGTAATTTAATTAAACTGAAACACATCAAACTAGTGTGGAATATATTACACTTCATTATGGATAGACGCCATTACAGTGAGGGGAAAGATACAGAGAGAAGAGAGAGACAGAGAGAGACAAGGAGACAGAGAGAGAGGGGGGGAGGGAGAGACAGAGAAAAGGGGGGGGAGAGAGAGAAAGGGGGAGAGAGAGAAAGGGGGAGAGAGAGAGAAAGGGGGAGAGAGAGACAGAAAGTGGGAGAGAGAGACAGAAAGTGGGAGAGAGAGACAGAAAGTGGGAGAGAGAGACAGAGAAAGGGGGGGGGGAGAGAGAAAGGGGGAGAGAGAGAGAAAGCGGGAGAGAGAGACAGAGAAAGGGGGGGGGGAGAGAGAAAGGGGGAGAGAGAGAGAAAGCGGGAGAAAGAGAGATAATTAAATAGCTTGTTGGAGAACCCTCCAGTTCCCAATGAAATAGCTTGTTGGAGAACCCTCTAGTTCCCAATTAAATAGCTTGTTGGAGAACCCTCCCTTTCCCAATTAAATAGCTTGTTGGAGAACCCTCCCTTTCCCTATTAAATAGCTTGTTGGAGAACCCTCCCTTTCCCAATTAAATAGCTTGTTGGAGAACCCTCCCTTTCCCTATTAAATAGCTTGTTGGAGAACCCTCTAGTTCATAATGAAATAGCTTGTTGCGTCAGTCATATCATCATGACTCCTAACTTCCTGAACCATTTTACAGTATGCTGACCCAAACACTTCCTGATAGTGCGAAACACTTTGATGGAAAGTTAACTTTAGCCACCTGCGGACAGCAGCCCCGAAATCAGAGGTTTTAAACAGGGGAACATTAATTAGAGCCAATGTCTCAGTCTGACTCATTAACAGAAGGGGGTTTCCTTTAGATATTACATTTTAATATTTCCCCATTATAAGTCTACGGAATTGTGTTCAATAATTCAGCATTCAACGCAAATCTTTCTTTTTTAATCACCCGATCGAGTTCCTAAATCCTAAAGCTGTTTCTTTTTACAATCAAAGCTCATTTCAAACCTAGTTGAATATTTTAGGCCGAGTACGAGCCAACGAATAGAGAAGCAGGCAAATAAACATGCTGACATGGTGAACTCAAAAAGTAGTGCACTACATAGGGAATAGGGTGTTATAGAGCTCTGGTCTAAAGTAGTGCACTACGTAGGGAATAGGGTGTTATAGAGCTCTGGTCTAAAGTAGTGTACTACGTAGGGAATAGGGTGTTATAGAGCTCTGGTCTAAAGTAGTGTACTACGTAGGGAATAGGGTGTTATAGAGCTCTGGTCTAAAGTAGTGCACTACGTAGGGAATAGGGTGTTATAGAGCTCTGGTCTAAAGTAGTGCACTACGTAGGGAATAGGGTGTTATAGAGCTCTGGTCTAAAGTAGTGCACTACGTAGGGAATAGGGTGTTATAGAGCTCTGGTCTAAAGTAGTGCACTACGTAGGGAATAGGGTGTTATAGAGCTCTGGTCTAAAGTAGTGCACTACGTAGGGAATAGGGTGTTATAGAGCTCTGGTCTAAAGTAGTGCACTACGTAGGGAATAGGGTGTTATAGAGCTCTGGTCTAAAGTAGTGCACTACGTAGGGAATAGGGTGTTATAGAGCTCTGGTCTAAAGTAGTGTACTACGTAGGGAATAGGGTGTTATAGAGCTCTGGTCTAAAGTAGTGCACTACGTAGGGAATAGGGTGTTATAGAGCTCTGGTCTAAAGTAGTGCACTACGTAGGGAATAGGGTGTTATAGAGCTCTGGTCTAAAGTAGTGCACTACGTAGGGAATAGGTTGTTATAGAGCTCTGGTCTAAAGTAGTGCACTACGTAGGGAATAGGGTGTTATAGAGCTCTGGTCTAAAGTAGTGCACTACGTAAGGAATAGGGTGTTATAGAGCTCTGGTCTAAAGTAGTGTACGACGTAGGGAATAGGGTGTTATAGAGCTCTGGTCTAAAGTAGTGCACTACGTAGGGAATAGGGTGTTATAGAGCTCTGGTCTAAAGTAGTGTACTATGTAGGGAATAGGTTGTTATAGAGCCCAGGTCTAAAGTAGTGCACTACGTAGGGAATAGGGTGTTATAGAGCTCTGGTCTAAAGTAGTGCACTACGTAGGGAATAGGGTGTTATAGAGCTCTGGTCTAAAGTAGTGTACTACGTAGGGAATAGGGTGTTATAGAGCTCTGGTCTAAAGTAGTGTACTACGTAGGGAATAGGGTGCACATCGTACAGAGCCATTAAGCCCTGTAATGGCAGCCTAAATGGTCTCTGTTCGTTACAGAAAGCAATAAAAGAGTTTCACTAAGAAAGACCACGCTGGGAAAATAAATAGAGGAGGCAATTAGAACGGCGGGAGAAATCTCAGGGAAGCACAAACTAATGAAACACATCGGTGCCTAATAACGTGGATCATCTGAGAGTCAAAGGGAACTTGGAGCAACAACGCGGATGTGGTCTTTCCTGGCACCGTCTGCAGCCAATTAGGACCAAGTGATGCCACTACCAGGAAATGTATGATAAACTAGTCAAATGAGGCACAACACCAACCTAATAAAATAACCACAAGACAATTCATTCTACATCCCTCAATGAGCTGTTTGTGAAAATTAAGCTACACAATTTAGAAGATTGGTTAGTAAATGTGAAACTAAAATGGTTTAAATTTCCCACAATGCAAATCATTAAGCAAAACAAATAGGCCTTCTTGCAATTTGAACAATACAAAAAACATGTTATATGCGATATGAGGCAGAGGCTGAGACAGAGCCCACTAGATTAATGAGGGTATCATCAATAGAGACTACTGAGCCTATGAAGAACTGGTCAATAGACACAGCACTCACTCACAGCCCAACGTCCTGGGCCTCTCAGCCCACTGGCCAATACACACAGCACTCACTCACAGCCCAACGTCCTGGGCCTCTCAGCCCACTGGCCAATAGACACAGCACTCACCCACAGCCCAACGTCCTGGGCCTCTCAGCCCACTGGCCAATAGACACAGCACTCACTCACAGGCCAACATCCTGGGCCTCTCAGCCCACTGGCCAATAGACACAGCACTCACTCACATCCCAACGTCCTGAGCCTCTCAGCCCACTGGTCAATAGACACAGCACTCACTCACAGCCCAACGTCCTGGGCCTCTCAGCCCACTGGCCAATAGACACAGCACTCACTCACATCCCAACGTCCTGAGCCTCTCAGCCCACTGGTCAATAGACACAGCACTCACTCACATCCCAAAGTCCTGAGCCTCTCAGCCCACTGGTCAATAGACACAGCACTCACTCACAGCCCAACGTCCTGGGCCTCTCAGCCCACTGGCCAATAGACACAGCACTCACTCACAGCCCAACGTCCTGGGCCTCTCAGCCCACTGGCCAATAGACACAGCACTCACTCACAGCCCAACGTCCTGGGCCTCTCAGCCCACTGGCCAATACACACAGCACTCACTCACAGGCCAACGTCCTGGGCCTCTCAGCCCACTGGCCAATAGACACAGCACTCACTCACAGGCCAACATCCTGGGCCTCTCAGCCCACTGGCCAATAGACACAGCACTCACTCACAGCCCAACGTCCTGGGCCTCTCAGCCCACTGGCCAATAGACACAGCACTCACTCACAGCCCAACGTCCTGGGCCTCTCAGCCCACTGGCCAATACACACAGCACTCACTCACAGGCCAACGTCCTGGGCCTCTCAGCCCACTGGCCAATACACACAGCACTCACTCACAGGCCAACGTCCTGGGCCTCTCAGCCCACTGGCCAATAGACACAGCACTCACTCACAGCCCAACGTTCTGGGCCTCTCAGCCCACTGGCCAATAGACACAGCACTCACTCACAGCCCAACATTCTGGGCCTCTCAGCCCACTGGCCAATAGACACAGCACTCACTCACAGGCCAACATCCTGGGCCTCTCAGCCCACTGGTCAATAGACACAGCACTCACTCACAGCCCAACGTCCTGGGCCTCTCAGCCCACCTTCATCTGCTCAGGACCCTCAGAGAGAATGTTACATATACAGACTACGGATTATAGCAGGGATGGACAACTGACGGCACCCTTTCTCTAGGCCTGAGGATCAATCCCTCCCCAATTAGTATTATCATCATTTGGGGGGGGGGGGGCAGGCAGACAGGCAGGGTCTCAACTTACTGTTGAGAGTCGATTAGCAGTATATTTCGAAATGGTTGTACTTCAGCAGACTTCCTCTTGTTATGTTAGTCACTGAATTAGCCCATGTCAGAGAACAATTTTTAGATTAGTAAATTAGTCTAGACAGCTATCTAAACCTGTAGTAATCATGGCTGACTACCAACCGTGCCCAGGGGCCCTGGTTATGTCCTAAACCTACATAATTAAATCAGGTTGACCGGTTTCCAGTACATCACTGGTGGTAATCTGCTGTACTGGTCCTAAACCTACAGAATGATCCAGATCCTTCCCAGTATGTAAGGATGACTGATCACTAGTTATGTCCAGTCCTGCTCTGGCCTTGATGGTGTAACTCATCTAGAGACTGTTCACTCAGGGCTCAGCTTGGTCGGTTAGGGGTGACCCAGAGTGTACATCGCCTTGATGGTGTAACTCATCTAGAGACTGTTCACTCAGGGCTCAGCTTGGTCGGTTAGGGGTGACCCAGAGTGTACATCGCCTTGATGGTGTAACTCATCTAGAGACTGTTCACTCAGGACTCAGCTTGGTCGGTTAGGGGTGACCCAGAGTGTACATCGCCTTGATGGTGTAACTCATCTAGAGACTGTTCACTCAGGACTCAGCTTGGTCGGTTAGGGGTGACCCAGAGTGTACATCGCCTTGATGGTGTAACTCATCTAGAGACTGTTCACTCAGGACTCAGCTTGGTCGGTTAGGGGTGACCCAGAGTGTACATCGCCTTGATGGTGTAACTCATCTAGAGACTGTTCACTCAGGACTCAGCTTGGTCGGTTAGGGGTGACCCAGAGTGTACATCGCCTTGATGGTGTAACTCATCTAGAGACTGTTCACTTAGGGCTCAGCTTGGTCGGTTAGGGGTGACCCAGAGTGTACATCGCCTTGATGGTGTAACTCATCTAGAGACTGTTCACTCAGGACTCAGCTTGGTCGGTTAGGGGTGACCCAGAGTGTACATCGCCTTGATGGTGTAACTCATCTAGAGACTGTTCACTCAGGACTCAGCTTGGTCGGTTAGGGGTGACCCAGAGTGTACATCGCCTTGATGGTGTAACTCATCTAGAGACTGTTCACTCAGGACTCAGCTTGGTCGGTTAGGGGTGACCCAGAGTGTACATCGCCTTGATGGTGTAACTCATCTAGAGACTGTTCACTTAGGGCTCAGCTTGGTCGGTTAGGGGTGACCCAGAGTGTACATCGCCTTGATGGTGTAACTCATCTAGAGACTGTTCACTCGGACTCAGCTTGGTCGGTTAGGGGTGACCCAGAGTGTACATCGCCTTGATGGTGTAACTCATCTAGAGACGGTTCACTCGGACTCAGCTTGGTCGGTTAGGGGTGACCCAGAGTGTACAGAGATGATATGATCGTACACCTGTCATAGATGTTTACATTACAAACAGACATCTGGGCACTGAAATACGTCCTCAAGCTCCTCATCGGTGTAAACAACGTCACATATTTCCTCAGATGTTCAGTCCAGATCACTGAACTACATTCATTCATCCAGTCATTAATTAATTCATCCATCCACTCATTCATCCAGTCATCCATCCATTCATCCAGTCATCCATCCATTCATTCATCATCCATTCATTCATTCATCCAGTCATCCATCCATCCATCCATTCATTCATCCAGTCATCCATCCATCCATCCATTCATTCATCATCCATTCATTCATCCATCCATCCTCTGCCCTGAGAAGTACCAAGACGACCAAATAAATGGTTCCCATTCCACTGTTCTACTATACAACTGCTGTCTATTATAAAGCTGTACATACATATATAACACTCTACTGTAAATGTTTACCACTGTCATACATTACACTACTGTAAATGTTTACCACTGTTGTACATCACACTACTGTAAATGTTTACAACTGTTGTACATCACACTACTGTAAATGTTTACCACTGTTGTACATCACACTACTGTAAATGTTTACCACTGTTGTACATCACACTACTGTAAATGTTTACCACTGTTGTACATCACACTACTGTAAATGTTTACCACTGTTGTACATCACACTACTGTAAATGTTTACCACTGTTGTACATCACACTACTGTAAATGTTTACCACTGTTGTACATCACACTACTGTAAATGTTTACCACTGTTGTACATCACACTACTGTAAATGTTTACCACTGTTGTACATCACACTACTGTAAATGTTTACAACTGTTGTACATCACACTACTGTAAATGTTTACCACTGTTGTACATCACACTACTGTAAATGTTTACCACTGTTGTACATCACACTACTGTAAATGTTTACCACTGTTGTACATCACACTACTGTAAATGTTTACAACTGTTGTACATCACACTACTGTAAATGTTTACCACTGTTGTACATCACACTACTGTAAATGTTTACAACTGTTGTACATCACACTACTGTAAATGTTTACCACCGTTGTACATCACACTACTGTAAATGTTTACAACTGTTGTACATCACACTACTGTAAATGTTTACCACTGTTGTACATCACACTACTGTAAATGTTTACAACTGTTGTACATCACACTACTGTAAATGTTTACCACCGTTGTACATCACACTACTGTAAATGTTTACCACTGTTGTATATCACACTACTGTAAATGTTTACAACTGTTGTACATCACACTACTGTAAATGTTTACAACCATTGTACATCACACTACTGTAAATGTTTACAACTGTTGTATATCACACTACTGTAAATGTTTACCACTGTTGTATATCACACTACTGTAAATGTTTACAACTGTTGTACATCACACTACTGTAAATGTTTACCACCGTTGTACATCACACTACTGTAAATGTTTACAACTGTTGTACATCACACTACTGTAAATGTTTACCACCGTTGTACATCACACTACTGTAAATGTTTACAACTGTTGTACATCACACTACTGTAAATGTTTACAACTGTTGTATATCATACAACTGTAAATAGCCGATACACTACTCTAACAGATGGAGAATGTATAATATTTGACTTTGAATAACATTTCTTAAATCCCCGTGCCATGGAATGACTAGTATGTGAACACACAACACAACACAACACAACACAACACAAACACACACACACACACACACAGACAGACAGACAGACAGAGAGAGAAAACAGAGAACCAAACCGGTCATAAGGTTCATCCGCCACATCATGTGACCATTCTCCCCCAACAGAAATCTACATGATGTCCCCCTGTTGTAGGTTAAGAGCGGCCTCAGGATAAACAAGGAAGGAATATAAGCAACACAACGGCTGGGAGATGTTGTCATGACTGGGTGAGTGTACTGGGCAGCCAGGCAGGCAGACGGACTGTGAGCTCTTGTGTGTTACTAAATAAAAGAGAGAGAGAGAGAGAGGACACGGCAGGGCACTGGGCAAGGCAGAGGGGGTGGTACCAAATGGTACCCTATTCCTTATGTAGTGCACTACTCTTGAGCAGGGCCCTATAGGCGAAAATAAGTTGCCATTTGGGACACGAGCCAAAGGCAATCTCACCCAGGATCGTCAGAGGAGTGACACCAGCCTTGGGCCAGAGCTGCTGCTGCCAACCATCCATCCTGACTGGCTAGACCCGGGGTTCTACAACACAGGGCTTTGTGCCCCGACTAGACCTCCCTTCCCTGGGCTTTGTGCCCCGACTAGGCCTCTCTTCCCTGGGCTTTGTGCCCCGACTAGATCTCCCTTCCCTGGGCTTTGTGCCCCGACTAGGCCTCCCTTCCCTGGGCTTTGTGCCCCGACTAGGCCTCTCTTCCCTGGGCTTTGTGCCCCGACTAGATCTCCCTTCCCTGGGCTTTGTGCCCCGACTAGGCCTCCCTTCCCTGGGCTTTGTGCCCCGACTAGGCCTCCCTTCCCTGGGACTTCCCCACCTCGTGCTAACTCCCTAGACATGGCCTGGTCCATCAAGGGACCATTGTTCCAGTCAACAGATGACTCATAAAGTTTGCTTTATTGACAGAGTCTGTTTCCTGCCAGTGAACAGACCCAACCTGGGAGGTTCGTTGTTATCGTTTGTTGCTTTAAACTAGGTCTGTAACTATAACCTGAGGTGAACAGACCCAACCTGAGAGGTGTGTTGTTATCGTTTGTTGCTTTAAACTAGGTCTGTAACTATAACCTGAGGTGAACAGACCCAACCTGAGAGGTGTGTTGTTATCGTTTGTTGCTTTAAACTAGGTCTGTAACTATAACCTGAGGTGAACAGACCCAACCTGAGAGGTGTTATCGTTTGTTGCTTTAAACTAGGTCTGTAACTATAACCTGAGGTGAACAGACCCAACCTGAGAGGTTTTGTTGTTATCGTTTGTTGCTTTAAACTAGGTCTGTAACTATAACCTGAGGTTAACAACGACAGGTGGGAGAGTGATTCAATCGTTGCGGTCGGCTGGAAATCCTTTCATTGTGATGCTTATTTGTGTAGAGAGAACGTGTGTTGGCTGCACCCCAGTCCCCTTTGTTTCAGTCTCGCTCTTTTTATAAAGGAAACCTGTTCTGTTCAGGGCTGTAGTGGAAGCACACACTGTCATTGTGTTGTTCACGAAGACAGTATATTATGGGGCTTAACTTGACCCCCTAAAAGGGGGGGAAAAACAGCACATTTTGGGAAATGGGTCTGAGGTCCTAAAACCCCCTATGACTCGTTGTTGGGACTGTCAGTCAAAGTGCACACCTCTCTCTCACTCAGGGAGCGTGAGGTAGCGCTGCGTCACCGGGTTACGAGGTAGAGCTGCGTCACCGGGTTACGAGGTAGAGCTGCGTCACCGGGTTACGAGGTAGAGCTGCGTCACCGGGTTACGAGGTAGAGCTGCGTCACCGGGTTACGAGGTAGACCTGCGTCACCGGGTTACGAGGTAGCTCTGCGTCACGAGGTAGAGCTGCGTCACCGGGTTACGAGGTAGACCTGCGTCACCGGGTTACGAGGTAGACCTGCGTCACCGGGTTACGAGGTAGCGCTGCGTCACCGGGTTACGAGGTAGAGCTGCGTCACCGGGTTACGAGGTAGCGCTGCGTCACCGGGTTACGAGGTAGCTCTGTGTCTCCGGGTTACGAGGTAGAGCTGCGTCACCGGGTTACGAGGTAGCGCTGCGTCACCGGGTTACGAGGTAGCGCTGCGTCACCGGGTTACGAGGTAGCGCTGCGTCACCGGGTTACGAGGTAGCGCTGCGTCACCGGGTCACGAGGTAGCTCTGCGTCACCGGGTTACGAGGTAGCGCTGCGTCACCGGGTTACGAGGTAGCTCTGTGTCTCCGGGTTACGAGGTAGCGCTGCGTCTCCGGGTCACGAGGTAGCTCTGCGTCACCGGGTTACGAGGTAGCGCTGCGTCACCGGGTTACGAGGTAGCTCTGTGTCTCCGGGTTACGAGGTAGCGCTGCGTCACCGGGTCACGAGGTAGCTCTGCGTCACCGGGTTACGAGGTAGCGCTGCGTCACCGGGTTACGGGGTAGCGCTGCGTCACCGGGTTACGAGGTAGCGCTGCGTCACCAGGTTACGAGGTAGAGCTGCGTCACCTGGTTACGAGGTAGCGCTGCATCACGAGGTAGCGCTGCGTCACGAAGTAGCGCTGCGTCACGAAGTAGCGCTGCGTCACCGGGTTACGAGGTAGCGCTGCGTCACCGGGTTACGAGGTAGAGCTGCGTCACAGGGTTACGAGGTAGCGCTGCGTCACAGGGTTACGAGGTAGCGCTGCGTCACAGGGTTACGAGGTAGCGCTGCGTCACCGGGTTACGAGGTAGCGCTGCGTCAAAAACTCCCTCGCTAATGACAAGCATACCCATAACATAGCGCAGCCATCACCATGCTTGAAAATATAGAGAGTGGTACTCAGTGATGTGCTGTAGTTGCCCCAAACATAACAGTTTGTATTCAGGACATCATTTTTTATTCTGTACAAGCTTCCTTCTTTTCACTCTGTCATGTAGGTTAGTAATTGTGGAGTAAACGACAATGTTGTTGATCCATCCTCAGTTTTCTCCTGTCACAGCCATTAATCTCTGTTTTAAAATCACCATTGATTTTTAGGAAGGACGCCTGTATCTTGGTAGCAACTGGGCGTATTGATTGACCATCCAAAGTGTAATTAATAACTTCACCGTGCTCAAAGGAATATTCACTGTCTGCTTAAAAAAAATACAAAAAATACAAAAATTAACTTTAACATGATGGGTTATTGGTGTAGGCAACTGACAAAATACATCTCAATTTAATATACTTTAATATACTTTAATATACTTTAAATTCAGGCAATTTATTTTGGAAAAAGTCAAGGGGTGTGAATACTTTCTGAAGTCCCTGTTGATCTGGAGGTGAACGGTGGCTCTCTGAGATGAACATGAACCCTGTCTGTTCTGCCATCTGTCAGGGGCTGCTGCCATCCAGGAAAAACTCTGACAAATATTTACATGTATTGGGATATAACAATCCCACAGTGTTTGAGCAGGGCAGGGACAGGGCAGGGCAGGGCAGGGCAGGGCACAGCCAGAGGGCAGGGTAGAGACGTGGTCTATCCAGAGATTACAACAGTCCTGCAGCTGGAGAACACAGAACACCTGTCAGCTCCACACACGCCTCAGTCAGCCAAAGGGAAAACAAAACCCAGGGTGTTCTGTTCTATCAAGGGCCACAACAATACAGGCAGTTCACCTGCTGGAGACCACAGAGCACCTGGCGGCTCTACAAAACACCTCACTACAGCCCAAAAAAAAAAAAAGGTGAAACTCATGTCACCGAGCCTCCCACATGCTTCAGGACGCGCCTAACACAGACTTCCCGTCCTGTCCTTTTGAATGTTTCAGGGTGATTTATATTGCAATCAAGTCAATATCCCAACACCTAGCGGGTGAACTACAGTGGTGGAACTGGTTAATGTCGACACATTCTTCACTGTGCCAAGTGTGAAACTAACACCACCATGCCTCCTTATATGCTTCAGGACAACTGACACAGCCTCTCTGTCCTGTAGCTTGTTTCAATGGTCCAGGGGGTTTGTAACAAGTCAATATCAGAATAACGCCGGAGGGATTCCAAGGGTTCTAAAGGTTCCGGAGGTTCTAGAACTAAAGGGGTGAAGGAGAGTTCTAACAGACAGTTCATTATAATGCTATTGGTTTTGGCACAGAGACGCTGGTTAAAAAAAAAACAGGAGAGATCACTTCTCCTTTCATAAAGGCTCAGCAGTCAGATTACAGCAGGCTGAGAGACTGAAGCCAAGGGAATACACAGGATCCTACATCAGCACTTTAAGATATCAGCTGATGTACGAAGGGCTATATAAATTGATTTGATTTGATTTGATCTGCTCTCACCTGGAAGTGGTTATGGACACCGTCACCTTGTACTTGTTGACATTTTGAGCAGCAACCAGCCAACTGTCGTTCAAGAAAGTCCAGAGGACAATATTATGGGATGTCTTGTTTCTCTGCTCTTTTTCTCTCCCTTCCTCATCATACATTCAATTAGAATATTCACATAATGTATTTGCATGGTAAATCACTAGTCTATTGACGAACCAAATCAAGATGTAGCCTAAGCCAATTTGCAATACAGGCGACTCCATATTCAATAGGATGCGCTGACTTGGCCTTGTTTGGGGCTGAATTCATGGGGTTACAGGTGAGAAACACTTGTTTCCCTTAAATTTGGGAATTATTGTATTGATCAACAGCGTTTACATAGAAGAAGCGCTGTCTCTTTAAGACTATTAAAGGTGCGGCAGGTGGTTAGAGCATTGAACTAGTAACCGAAAGGTTGCTGGATCGAATCCCCGAGCTGACAAGGTAAAAATCTGTCGTTCTGCCCCTGAACAAGGCAGTTAACCCACTGTTCCCTGGTAGGCCGTCATTGTAAAATAATAATTTGTTCTTAACCGACTTGCCTAGTTAAATAAAAGTTCCAAGGCGGGTTGTGCCCCTTCCACAGGAGACCGGCGTGTTGCGCCCCTTCCACAGGAGACGGGCGTGTTGTGCCCCTTCCACAGGAGACGGGCGTGTTGCGCCCCTTCCACAGGAGACCATCGTGTTGTGCCCCTCCCATGGCTTCTTCCACAGTTCCAAGGCGGGTCAGGGCGTGTTGTGCCCCTCCCATGGCTTCTTCCACAGTTCCAAGGCGGGTTAGGGCGTGTTGTTCCCCTCCCATGGCTTCTTCCACAGTTCCAAGGCGGGTTAGGGCGTGTTGTTCCCCTCCCATGGCTTCTTCCACAGTTCCAAGGCGGGTTAGGGCGTGTTGTTCCCCTCCCATGGCTTCTTCCACAGTTCCAAGGCGGGTTAGGGCGTGTTGTGCCCCTCCCATGGCTTCTTCCACAGTTCCAATGCGGGTTAGGGCGTGTTGTGCCCCTCCCATGGCTTCTTCCACAGTTCCAAGGCGGGTTAGGGCGTGTTGTGCCCCTCCCATTGGCTTCTTCCACAGTTCCAAGGCGGGTTAGGGTTAAATTAGAACGAAGAAGAACTCAACTCAATGGGAAAGAACGAATGCTAATAGATGTGTGTCCAGAATGTTAACACATCTATTAGCATCAGCGCACGGTTGAATGTTATGTATGCATACACCTGCAACATTATACAGTGTTACCAGAGACGTAGAGTCGATTGAATGCAGAATGCATGGCGAAATAACATGTGGCCCAAATGGCACCCTATTCACTATAGTGTGCACTACTTTTGACCAGTAGTGCTCTGGTCAAGGGGGAATACATAGGGAGTCATTTGGGAAGCATTCCCAGTTAGCACGACACCAAGGAATTAAAGCTAGCATTCAACTAACAGACACATTCTGCTTCTGTCCACTGTCATTTTATATAAGTAATTTAAAAAATATATATTTGATTGAAACTTTATTTACCTAGGCAAGTCCGTTAAGAACACATTATTTTCAATGACGGCCTAGGGACTGTGGGTTAACTGCCTGTTCAGGGGAAGAACAACACATTTTTACCTTGTCAGCTCAGGGATTCGATCCAGCAACCTTACGGTTACTGTCCCAACACTCTAACCACTAGGCTACCAATGTATGAGCCTTCCTGCTGTATCTAGGACTATGTATGAGCCTCCCTGCTGTATCTAGGACGATGTATGAGCCTCCCTGTTGTATCTAGGACTATGTATGAGCCTCCCTGCTGTATATAGGACTATGTATGAGCCTCCCTGCTGTATCTAGGACTATGTATGAGCCTCCCTGTTGTATCTAGGACTATGTATGAGCCTCCCTGCTGTATCTAGGACTATGTATGAGCCTCCCTGCTGTATCTAGGACGATGTATGAGCCTCCCTGTTGTATCTAGGACTATGTATGAGCCTCCCTGCTGTATCTAGGACTATGTATGAGCCTCCCTGCTGTATCTAGGACTATGTATGAGCCTCCCTGTTGTATCTAGGACTATGTATGAGCCTCCCTGCTGTATCTAGGACTATGTATGAGCCTCCCTGCTGTATCTAGGACTATGTATGAGCCTCCCTGTTGTATCTAGGACGATGTATGAGCCTCCCTGTTGTATCTAGGACTATGTATGAGCCTCCCTGTTGTATCTAGGACTATGTATGAGCCTCCCTGCTGTATCTAGGACTATGTATGAGCCTCCCTGTTGGGAGAGAATGAGTTCCCTAACTGTTCATCTTCCTTCTCCCTGGCTCGCTCTTTCACTTCTCTCCATTCTCTCTCTCCCCCTTATCATTTGACCTCCCCCCTCCTCCTCCTCCTCCTCCTCCTCCTCCCCCCCCTCCTCCTCCTCCCGCTCTCTCCCTTCATCTCTTTCCGTCTCTCTCTGTCTCGTCAGAACAGACAGTCTTTCCCTAGTTTCTGTGAGAAGTGAAATCATGTCCTGTATCACACCACTTGTTTGTTCTGAACAAGATGGATGTTCACTTGAGACGTACTAAAGCTTCCCGGTGCCAGTCAGAGAGACGGTGAGACAGACAGACCACTCGTCCTCCTAATGGCCCTCGAGCGTCTCACTAAAACACCGTCTCCGTCTGAGAGAGGCTGCTGATGCATCTCAATTCTGTGTTTTCTTTTTGTTTTTTTGTGTAAAAATGTTCAACTATTAAACTTCACATGAAAGTGTTATAAAATGCTACGTGAAAATTAATAAACAATGTTAAGAAAATGTAGAGAAAGAGGTTCTGAAATCAACATGGAGATAAAAAAAATGAACGAATCATGTCTCTCGTGCTTTTCTTCTCTCTAACAAACTGTGCCTGCGAGTGTGTCTGTGTTGCACAGGCTACAGAACATACAGTACTTAGGATGTGTGGACATGCCATTCTATTACCCTGTCATCAGGGGAATCACCGACAGTAAGGTCAACAATGTTCCTTTTGACATGGGATTGCAATTTAATCTCAACTCTTAGGTATTAGCTAGGCTACATTTAGCCTGCCTCTCTCTGGCTGACAGAGATAAATGGTAAACAAGCTCTAGCTAAAAGACAGATGGTAAACAAGCTCTAGCTAAAAGACAGAGATGGTAAACAAGCTCTAGCTAAAAGACAGATGGTAAACAAGCTCTAGCTAAAAGACAGAATGTTAAACAAGCTCTAGCTAAAAGACAGAGATGGTAAACAAGCTCTAGCTAAAAGACAGAGATGGTAAACAAGCTCTAGCTAAAAGACAGAGATGTTAAACAAGCTCTAGCTAAAAGACAGAATGTTAAACAAGCTCTAGCTAAAAGACAGAGATGGTAAACAAGCTCTAGCTAAAAGACAGAGATGGTAAACAAGCTCTAGCTAAAAGACAGAGATGGTAAACAAGCTCTAGCTAAAAGACAGAGATGGTAAACAAGCTCTAGCTAAAAGACAGAGATGGTAAACAAGCTCTAGCTAAAAGACAGAGATGGTAAACAAGCTCTAGCTAAAAGACAGAGAAGGTAAACAAGCTCTAGCCAAAAGACGGAGATGTTAGTAAACAAGCTCTAGCTAAAAGACAGAGATGTTAGTAAACAAGCTCTAGCTAAAAGACAGAGATGTTAGTAAACAAGCTCTAGCTAAAAGACAGATGTTAAACAAGCTCTAGCTAAAAGACAGAGATGGTAAACAAGCTCTAGCTAAAAGACAGATGGTAAACAAGCTCTAACTAAAAGATAGAGATGATAAACAAGCTCTAGCTAAAAGACAGAGATGGTAAACAAGCTCTAGCTAAAAGACAGAGATGATAAACAAGCTCTAGCTAAAAGACAGAGATGGTAAACAAGCTCTAGCTAAAAGACAGAGATGGTAAACAAGCTCTAGCTAAAAGACAGAGATGTTAAACAAGCTCAACCTATTCTATATCCTATATGAGATCACCGTGTGACGCACGGGTGCCTCAAGGCAGTTAAACCGTCCATAGTATTATTATAATAAGGAGGGTTTAACAAAAGTGGTCTCCCGATGTGGTTTAAGCATTACTGTGGACTTACAACATCCAATTCTGGGCTCCCGGGTGGCGCAGCAGTCAAAGGCACTGCATCTCAGTGCTAGAGGCATCACTGCAGTCCCTGGTTCGAATCCAGGCTGTATCACAACCGGCTGTGATTGGGAGTCCCGTAGGGCGGCGCACAATCGGCCCAGTGTCGTCCCGGGTTTGTGTTTGTCCGGGGTAAGCCTTCATTGTAAATAATAATTTGTCTTTGTTAAATTTTGTTAAAAAGGTTAAATACATTTTTTTTTATCTATTTAAGAAAAGCATGATTTAGAGAGAGTGGTTGAATAAACGTATTGGCCGGTAAGAATTCTGGACCTGAAAGTTACGTTTTTAGACCCTGTTCATAAACCCTGTTTCTGGTTGCTCCAAAACCACTCCCAGGCTTAGGTTTACACCCTGTTCAGTCCTGTTACCTCATTAGTTAGTTAGTTAACCTGGTTACTTTACCAGTACCATCCTGTTCAGTCCTGTTACCTCATTAGTTAGTTAGTTAACCTGGTTACTTTACCAGTACCATCCTGTTCGGTCCTGTTACCTCATTAGTTAGTTAGTTAACCTGGTTACTTTACCAGTACCATCCTGTTCAGTCCTGTTACCTCATTAGTTAGCTAGTTAACAACCTGGTTACTTTACCAGTACCATCCTGTTCAGTCCTGTTACCTCATTAGTTAGTTAGTTAACAACCTGGTTACTTTACCAGTACCATCCTGTTCAGTCCTGTTACCTCATTAGTTAGTTAGTTAACCTGGTTACTTTACCAGTACCATCCTGTTCAGTCCTGTTACCTCATTAGTTAGCTAGTTAACAACCTGGTTACTTTACCAGTACCATCCTGTTCAGTCCTGTTACCTCATTAGTTAGTTAGTTAACCTGGTTATTTTACCAGTACCATCCTGTTCAGTCCTGTTACCTCATTAGTTAGTTAGTTAACCTGGTTACTTTACCAGTACCATCCTGTTCAGTCCTGTTACCTCATTAGTTAGCTAGTTAACAACCTGGTTACTTTACCAGTACCATCCTGTTCAGTCTTGTTACCTCATTAGTTAGTTAGTTAACAACCTGGTTACTTTACCAGTACCATCCTGTTCAGTCCTGTTACCTCATTAGCTAGTTAGTTAACCTGGTTACTTTACCAGTACCATCCTGTTCAGTCCTGTTACCTCATTAGTTCGTTAGTTAACAACCTGGTTACTTTACCAGTACCTTCCTGTTCAGTCCTGTTACCTCATTAGTTAGTTAGTTAACCTGGTTACTTTACCAGTACCATCCTGTTCAGTCCTGTTACCTCATTAGTTAGTTAGTTAACAACCTGGTTACTTTACCAGTACCATCCTGTTCAGTCTTGTTACCTCATTAGTTAGTTAGTTAACAACCTGGTTACTTTACCAGTACCATCCTGTTCAGTCCTGTTACCTCATTAGCTAGTTAGTTAACCTGGTTACTTTACCAGTACCATCCTGTTCAGTCCTGTTACCTCATTAGTTCGTTAGTTAACAACCTGGTTACTTTACCAGTACCTTCCTGTTCAGTCCTGTTACCTCATTAGTTAGTTAGTTAACCTGGTTACTTTACCAGTACCATCCTGTTCAGTCCTGTTACCTCATTAGTTAGTTAGTTAACCTGGTTACTTTACCAGTACCATCCTGTTCAGTCCTGTTACCTCATTAGTTAGTTAGTTAACCTGGTTACTTTACCAGTACCTTCCTGTTCAGTCCTGTTACCTCATTAGTTAGTTAGTTAACCTGGTTACTTTACCAGTACCATCCTGTTACCTCATTAGTTAGTTAGTTAACCTGGTTACTTTACCACGGGTTCAAGTATATCAAATATATATATATATTTGTTAAATTATTAAATGGGGCTTTATGCTGTTGTTGCAGTCAAATAAGATTTGTCTTGTTCTTCTGATATTAATGGAGTACTTTGAGTGATATATAAATAAATTAGGACGGGTACACTTCAGTCCTTCATTAGTCTCCCTCAAAGAGACGTCTGTTTTTGTGTTCATGTTGGTTGAAAAGAAGCTCTTTAGAATTGAATCAGCCTCTCAAGGTCTTCAGTTCTTCCCATTAACAGTCATTTTCGTCTGTCTGACCTTTTAAAAAACGGGCAATCTGCAATTCTAACATCAATTTCTGGGACTTCAATGGTACATAACCATCGATTTCTTAAAGAATTAAACTATAAACTAATACATGAGCATAGTACAACTGTCTCACCCCCCCATCAGAACCCAAAATACAATATGTTTTTACTCCAATGTTTGTAAACAATATAATTGTAACCAATCACTGTACAGCCAGCCTCAAGACGTGGTTAAAATAAGATATTGATCTCATGGATGGTCACATTTCGACAAGAGGAACGCCTATGTGAGAATGCTCTTCATTGGCTTCAGTTCAGCGTTCAACGCTATTTTCCCCCTCCAAGCTCAGAGCCCTGGGTCTGGACACTACCCTCTGCAACTGGACCCTGGACTTCCTGCCGGGCAGACTCACAGGCTGTGAGGGATCAGCACAAACACCTCCTCCAAACTGACTCTTAACACAGGGGTCCCCCAGGGCTGTGTCCTCAGTCCTCTGCTGTACTCCCTGTTCACCCACACCTGCGTAGCTTTCTACACCATCAACTCCATCATCAAGGTTGGAAAAAGGTGTTTATTGTTGACTTCAGGAAGCATAGGGTAAACGACCCGATCCACATCAACGGGACTGCAGTAGAGAGTCATACATGTGGACACCGAGAAACTTAACATCTCCGGGGACATGGAACAACAACAGCACCATTCTTAACAAGAGGGCGGAACAGGGCCTCTACTTCCTGAGGCGGCTGAAGAAATGTGTCATTGCAGCCCGGATTCACTCCAAATACTACTGCTGAACCATCAAGAGCATCCTGACTGGTTGAATCAGGGCCTGGTACGGGAATTTCTCCATCCACGACCGCAAGGCTCTCCACCGGGTGGTGAAGACGGCCAGGACTGAAACGGTGCCTGTGGAAGTCCCGCAGCATCTTCAAGGACACCACACACCCCAGAGCCACGAACTGTTCACTCCCTAACCGTCCGGCAGGCGTATCAGAGCATCTGAGATCTGATAGAACCTGTCTCTTGAGACTGTTGGTATCTACAAGCCATGAACACTTGAACTGGACTGACCTGACCGCCTGCACCGACACACACACACACACACACACACACCCCAGAGCCACGAGCTGTTCACTCCCTAACCGTCCGGCAGACGTATCAGAGCATCTGAGATCTGATAGAAACTGCACCCCGATCTCCATTTCCTCTGAAAGGTGTGTAAATATTGGGAAGGTATAAATTGAGCCTTCCTGTATATTACTTGTATTTTTCTATTCTACTGACCTGTTTGTTTACTTTACGTTCCTATTCTTATATTTCATTATTTATGGTTGTTTATTGTTGTCGAGAAGGAACCCAGAAGGCAGTATTTTGTTCCACCGTGTATATCATGTCTATCCTGTACACATACGACTAATAAATGGTGAACATGTACATTTGAGAGACTGGTTACATTGCTCCAGCACCATCCCTCTGCTTGTTACCAAAACAGTGGGCAGGGAGGACTCGTTATTGTTGTTGGAACTGCCAAATTGGCCTTTTAATATAAACGAGAGGCAAATGCTTTCAGCGTTGAGCTTTAAAACCGTGATGCCTCTACTGAATAGCCCTCTGACTGACACATCTCTGAACGGTTTATCTGAGCCTAGACACATTCTTCCCTAATAGCTGTGTGTGTGTGTGTGTGTGTGTGTGTGTGTGTGTGTGTGTGTGTGTGTGTGTGCGTGCGTGTGGGATGTGCGTGTGTGTGATGTGCGTGTGTGGGATGTGCGTGTGTGTGTGTGTGTGTGTGTGTGTGTGTGTGTGTGTGTAAATGTGCATGTGGGGTGTGCGTGTGTCTGTGTGTGTACGTGTGTGTATGTGTGTGTATACACATCTTACATTAAGGGAGCCCGACCTGGCCTTTCTGCTCTTCCCCGGGGTCAAACCCAGCAGCAGCCTGTGGAGATAGACGTGTTTTAACAGAGGCCTCTCTCTCCTTGTGTGACGGACACTATCTGCAACCTGGATGGAACAGCGTGTACAGGTGGAGGAGCTTGATTTGACCAATACTGTCGCAAAGATAAAAATAATCCTGCAGCAATCGTTGAATCCGGGAATGTTGCTTGATCGGTGGCTCTGCAAATTAGCTGGCCAAAAAGTAGGCTACATGAAAAGTGGTATACTATTAACGTAACCGTGTGTTCGTGTGAGTTCTCAGTGAAATGATGTCAATCAAAACACATTTTATTCGCCACATGCGCCCGAATACAACAAATGTGGACCCGACAGTGAAATGCCCCTAACCAACAACGCAGTATAAAAACAGTCTATACGACCACGGTATATTTACCCTGACATCACGAAGCTCATCTACGTTTCCAGCTGAGCAGGACAATTCTCAGCAACGAAAAGAGTGATCAAATGAAGATCCTACATCTGTAGGACTTAATAAAAAGCTATAGGAAATGAATGAGCAGTACGTGTGAGCTTTTCATTTCATATTTGTTTGGCGGGGGGAGAGGGGAGAGGAGGGGAGAGGGGAGAGGGGGGGAGAGGGGAGAGACGAACAAACCTTGGTTCTCACACCTGCTGTACAAATGGAATTTCATGTGTTACATTACGGTGCAAGCTAGCGAAGATCATATTTTAGACTGGGAGCAGTCAACGATGTTTATCCACTATTACACAGCACTGCATGAAAACATACGTTCAGTTTCATTCCAATCAGGCTACAGGTTTGGTGTGTGTTCATCTCTTTGAGTCTGAGAAAAATGGCATCTTCTAAACTGTGCTTGATTACATTCCCTGATGTCAGGGTGGAAAACCCTGACCTGTCCTAGCACTGATACATTCCCTGATGTCAGGGTGGATAGTCCTGACCTGTCCTACCACATTCCCTGATGTCAGGGTGGATAGTCCTGACCTGTCCTACCACATTCCCTGATGTCAGGGTGGATAGTCCTGACCTGTCCTACCACATTCCCTGATGTCAGGGTGGATAGTCCTGACCTGTCCTACCACATTCCCCGATGTCAGGGTGGATAGTCCTGACCTGTCCTACCACATTCCCTGATGTCAGGGTGGATAGCCCTGACCTGTCCTACCACATTCCCTGATGTCAGGGTGGAAAGCCCTGACCTGTCCTACCACATTCCCTGATGTCAGGGTGGATAGCCCTGACCTGTCCTACCACATTCCCTGATGTCAGGGTGGATAGCCCTGACCTGTCCTACCACTGATACATTCCCTGATGTCAGGGTGGAAAGCCCTGGCCTGTCCTACCACTGATACATTCCCTGATGTCAGGGTGGATAGTCCTGACCTGTCCTACCACATTCCCTGATGTCAGGGTGGATAGTCCTGACCTGTCCTACCACATTCCCTGATGTCAGGGTGGATAGCCCTGACCTGTCCTACCACATTCCCTGATGTCAGGGTGGATAGTCCTGACCTGCCCTACCACATTCCCTGATGTCAGGGTGGATAGCCCTGACCTGTCCTACCACTGATACATGCCCTGATGTCAGGGTGAATAGCCCTGACCTGTCCTACCACATTCCCTGATGTCAGGGTGGATAGCCATGACCTGTCCTACCACATTCCCTGATGTCAGGGTGGATAGCCATGACCTGTCCTACCACATTCCCTGATGTCAGGGTGGATAGTCCTGACCTGCCCTACCACATTCCCTGATGTCAGGGTGGATAGCCCTGACCTGTCCTACCACATTCCCTGATGTCAGGGTGGATAGTCCTGACCTGCCCTACCACATTCCCTGATGTCAGGGTGGATAGCCCTGACCTGTCCTACCACATTCCCTGATGTCAGGGTGGATAGTCCTGACCTGTCCTACCACATTCCCTGATGTCAGGGTGGATAGTCCTGACCTGTCCTACCACATTCCCTGATGTCAGGGTGGATAGTCCTGACCTGTCCTACCACATTCCCTGATGTCAGGGTGGATAGCCCTGACCTGTCCTACCACATTCCCTGATGTCAGGGTGGATAGCCCTGACCTGTCCTACCACATTCCCTGATGTCAGGGTGGATAGTCCTGACCTGTCCTACCACATTCCCTGATGTCAGGGTGGATAGTCCTGACCTGTCCTACCACATTCCCTGATGTCAGGGTGGATAGTCCTAACCTGTCCTACCACATTCCCTGATGTCAGGGTGGATAGTCCTAACCTGTCCTACCACATTCCCTGATGTCAGGGTGGATAGTCCTGACCTGTCCTACCACATTCCCTGATGTCAGGGTGGATAGTCCTGACCTGTCCTTCCACTGATACATTCCCTGATGTCAGGGTGGAAAGCCCTGACCTGTCCTACCACATTCCCTGATGTCAGGGTGGAAAGTCCTGACCTGTCCTACCACATTCCCTGATGTCAGGGTGGATAGCCCTGACCTGTCCTACCACATTCCCTGATGTCAGGGTGGAAAGTCCTGACCTGTCCTACCACATTCCCTGATGTCAGGGTGGATACTCCTGACCTGTCCTACCACTGATACATTCCCTGATGTCAGGGTGGATAGTCCTGACCTGTCCTACCACATTCCCTGATGTCAGGGTGGATAGCCTTGACCTGTCCTACCACATTCCCTGATGTCAGGGTGGATAGCCCTGACCTGTCCTACCACATTCCCTGATGTCAGGGTGGATAGTCCTGACCTGTCCTACCACATTCCCTGATGTCAGGGTGGAAAGTCCTGACCTGTCCTACCACTGATACATTCCCTGATGTCAGGGTGGATAGCCCTGACCTGTCCTACCACATTCACTGATGTCAGGGTGGATAGTCCTGACCTGTCCTACCACATTCACTGATGTCAGGGTGGATAGTCCTGACCTGTCCTACCACATTCCCTGATGTCAGGGTGGAAAGTCCTGACCTGTCCAACCACTGATATATTCCCTGATGTCAGGGTGGATAGCCCTGACCTGTCCTACCACCTTCCCTGATGTCAGGGTGGATAGTCCTGACCTATCCTACCACATTCCCTGATGTCAGGGTGGAAAGTCCTGACCTGTCCTACCACTGATACATTCCCTGATGTCAGGGTGGATAGCCCTGACCTGTCCTACCACCTTCCCTGATGTCAGGGTGGATAGTCCTGACCTATCCTACCACATTCCCTGATGTCAGGGTGGAAAGTCCTGACCTGTCCTACCACTGATACATTCCCTGATGTCAGGGTGGATAGCTCTGACCTGTCCTACCACTGATACATTCCCTGATGTCAGGGTGGATAGCCCTGACCTGTCCTACCACTGATACATTCCCTGATGTCAGGGTGGATAGCCCTGACCTGTCCTACCACTGATACATTCCCTGATGTCAGGGTGGATAGTCCTGACCTGTCCTACCACATTCCCTGATGTCAGGGTGGATAGCCCTGACCTGTCCTACCACTGATACATTCCCTGATGTCAGGGTGGATAGTCCTGGCCTGTCCTACCACTGATACATTCCCTGATGTCAGGGTGGATAGCCCTGACCTGTCCTACCACTGATACATTCCCTGATGTCAGGGTGGATAGCCCTGACCTGTCCTACCACTGATACATTCCCTGATGTCAGGGTGGAAAGCCCTGACCTGTCCTACCACATTCCCTGATGTCAGGGTGGATAGCCCTGACCTGTCCTACCACATTCACTGATGTCAGGGTGGATAGCCCTGACCTGTCCTACCACATTCCCTGATGTCAGGGAATGTGGATAGCCCTGACCTGTCCTACCACATTCCCTGATGTCAGGGTGGATATATAGTGCTGTATAACTGGACTGTTACAGTATACAGTGGACTACCTCCAGAGGCTGTTTGTGTGTCTGGCCTTTTACTCTCTCCTGACCCTGACACCCCCATCACACAAAGTGGCCCTCCCTCCCTCCCCTCCCTCCCTCCCAGCCCTCATTTCATGTATTTATCCAGGCTCGTCCCCAGAGTAACACGTGCCACTGTTTTCCAGAGAGCCCTACGCCAGTCCTGCGGTTAGAGGTAATACAGGACAATACTACACTGTGCCCCCAGAGGGTGTTTATGTGTCTGGCCTTTCCTCTAGCCTGACCCCTGACACCAACATCATATAAAAACACTCACAATAGGGCCCTCCCTCCCAGGCCTCATTTCATTAGTTTATCCAGGATAGTCCCTCCAGTAACACTGTTTCTCAGGGATCCCTGAGTCAGTCCTGCCCTTAGAGGCCGTACAGGAGAACAGTCTGTACCTCCAGAGAGTGTTTATGTGCCTGTCTTTCCTGTGTCCTGGCCCTGCCATCTCATCATCACACACACCCCGACCCTGCTCTCCCTCACAGCCCTAATCCAGTAGCAACCGTGGGTGAGGATATACAGAGTCTTATCATAGTGTGAAATACAGGAAGTCTGCCTACAGTGGCCGCGTGTCTGGTCTTTCCGGTGTCCTGACCCTGACCACGTACCTCAAACAGACTGGAATGTCACCATTAAAACACAGCACTTTGTGGAGAGAGAGAGAGGCCCTGGAGTGACTGCTCACTGTTCAGCTCACAGAGACAGACACACACACAAACACACACACACACAGAGAGACACACACACACACACACACAGAGACACACACACACACACAGAGAGACAGACACACACAGAGAGAGACAGACACACACAGAGAGACAGACACACAGAGAGAGACAGACACACAGAGAGAGACAGACACACAGAGAGAGACAGACACACAGAGAGAGACAGACACACAGAGAGAGACAGACACACAGAGAGAGACAGACACACAGAGAGAGACAGACACACAGAGAGAGACAGACACACAGAGAGAGACAGACACACAGAGAGAGACAGACACACAGAGAGAGACAGACACACAGAGAGAGACAGACACACAGAGAGAGACAGACACACAGAGAGAGACAGACACACAGAGAGAGACAGACACACAGAGAGAGACAGACACACAGAGAGAGACAGACACACACACACACAACACCTCAGGTGGGGCCTACAGACAGTCAGGAGCCATAAGGTCGACTCTGGGAGAAGAGAGGACAATACACCCCTCCCTTCATCCTGCCATCTCTCTCTCTCTCTCTCTCTATCATTAACAGGTCTCAGCTTCCGTATTATCCTCCAATCACAGCCAATTAGATCACAGCTCATTGAGAAGCAGCCTAGTATAAACCTATAGGACACACACACACACCTTAGTTGCCCCCCCCCCCCCCCAGCATCAAACATTAAACCTCATTAATAAGGTCCAACACATCCTCTTCTCGCACACTTTTCTTCTTCTCTGGTATCCCCCCCGCACCACTGCCGCCTCAGAGCCCCTAATCTCCAAAAGTAATAAATATTGTTTTCTTTCTGGGTTCTATGAAAAGAGTGATGAAAGGAGTCTGAAAACCCCCAGTAGTCTTGTTTAAAGCCCTCAACTCATTTATTTTTTTGTGGGCCGTGATTGTCAGGGCTGGTTGGCTGGTTGTTGTTATTGCTGCTGTGCTCTGTATCACTGGTGGAGGTAAGGAAGGGTCCCGGTGTGCCAGAACATATTACACAGACACCAAGTAGAAGACTGGCTTTCTGATGTCTCATTATAACACAACCATATTACACAGACACCAAGTAGAAGACTGGCTTTCTGATGTCTCATTATAACACAAACATATTACACAGACACCAAGTAGAAGACTGGCTTTCTGATGTTCCATTAAAACACAACCCATGCTTGCAGTACTTTGTCACTGCTTAGCCAACAAGGTTAGACTCCATCAGAGAACTGAAAGAAAACGAATCACAACAGAGAGAAGTGTACCTGTCCCACCTGTCAGAGAGAGAAATGTGCCTGTCCCACCTGTCTGACAGAGAGAAATGTACCTGTCCCACCTGTCAGAGAGAAATGTGCCTGTCCCACCTGTCTGACAGAGAGAAATGTACCTGTCCCACCTGTCAGAGAGAAATGTGCCTGTCCCACCTGTCTGACAGAGAGAAATGTACCTGTCCCACCCGTCAGAGAGAGAAATGTGCCTGTCCCACCCGTCAGAGAGAGAGAAATGTACCTGTCCCACCTGTCTGAGAGAGAGAAGTGTGCCTGTCCCACCTGTCTGACAGAGAGAAATGTACCTGTCCCACCTGTCAGAGAGAGAGAAATGTACCTGTCCCATCTGTCAGAGAGAGAAGTGTGCCTGTCCCACCTGTGAGAGAGAAATGTACCTGTCCCACCTGTCTGAGAGAGAGAAGTGTACCTGTCCCACCTGTGAGAGAGAAATGTACCTGTCCCACCTGTCTGAGAGAGAAATGTACCTGTCCCACCTGTCTGAGAGAGAGAAGTGTGCCTGTCCCACCTGTCAGAGAGAGAGAAATGTACCTGTCCTACCTGTCTGACAGAGAGAAATGTACCTGTCCCACCTGTCTGACAGAGAGAAATGTGCCTGTCCCACCTGTCAGAGAGAGAAATGTGCCTGTCCCACCTGTCAGAGAGAGAAATGTGCCTGTCCCACCTGTCTGACAGAGAGAAATGTACCTGTCCCACCTGTCTGAGAGAGAGAAGTGTACCTGTCCCACCTGTGAGAGAGAAATGTACCTGTCCCACCTGTCTGAGAGAGAAATGTACCTGTCCCACCTGTCAGAGAGAGAAGTGTGCCTGTCCCACCTGTCAGAGAGAGAGAAATGTACCTGTCCTACCTGTCTGACAGAGAGAAATGTACCTGTCCACCTGTCTGACAGAGAGAAATGTGCCTGTCCCACCTGTCAGAGAGAGAAATGTGCCTGTCCCACCTGTCAGAGAGAGAAATGTGCCTGTCCCACCTGTCTGACAGAGAGAAATGTACCTGTCCCACCTGTCTGACAGAGAGAAATGTACCTGTCCCACCTGTCTGACACAGAGAAATGTACCTGTCCCACCTGTCTGACAGAGAGAAATGTGCCTGTCCCACCTGTCTGAGAGAGAAATGTACCTGTCCCACCTGTCTGAGAGAGAGAAGTGTGCCTGTCCCACCTGTCTGACAGAGAGAAATGTGCCTGTCCCACCTGTCTGAGAGAGAAATGTACCTGTCCCACCTGTCTGACAGAGAGAAGTGTACCTGTCCCACCTGTCTGACAGAGAGAAATGTGCCTGTCCCACCTGTCTGAGAGAGAAATGTACCTGTCCCACCTGTCTGACAGAGAGAAATGTACCTGTCCCACCTGTCTGACAGAGAAAAATGTACCTGTCCCACCTGTCTGACAGTCGACTCCTGTATTGACATCCTCTTAAATAACCCAATTTGTAACAAGTCCAACACGTGTCCCTGTGTGTTTGTGTTCATGCTTGTCAACATGTCTGTCGGTCATCTCCTGAACTGCTCTTTAAAAAGTCCTGAACAGGGCCTCCCGGGTGGCGCAGTGGTTAAGGGCCGCTGTACTGCAGCGCCAGCTGTGCAACTAGCTAACACCAGACGGCTGAAAGCTAGTTACTGGCTTACTAGGTTAACACCAGACGGCTGAAGACCTAGCTAGCCAGTAAATAGCTAACACCAGACGGCTGAAGACCTAGCTAGCCAGTAACTAGCTAACACCAGACGGCTGAAAACCTAGCTAGCCAGTAACTAGCTAATAGCAGACGACTGAAGACCTAGCTAGCCAGTAACTAGCTAACACCAGACAGATGAAGACCTAGCTAGCCCGTATCTAGCTAACACCAGATGGCTGAAAATCTAGCTAGCCAGGAACTAGCTAACACCAGACAGATGAAGACCTAGCTAGCCAGTAACTAGCTAACACCAAACAGATGAAGACCTAGCTA
This sequence comes from Oncorhynchus mykiss, assembly GCF_057628025.1. Taxonomy (NCBI): domain Eukaryota; kingdom Metazoa; phylum Chordata; class Actinopteri; order Salmoniformes; family Salmonidae; genus Oncorhynchus; species Oncorhynchus mykiss. Next base: position 4,392,704 of record NC_143023.1, read on the forward strand.
GCCAGTAACTAGCTAACACCAGAGAGATGAAGACCTAGCTAGCCAGGAACTAGCTAACACCAGAGAGATGAAGACCTAGCTAGCCAGTATCTAGCTAACACCAGATGGCTGAAAACCTAGCTAGCCAGGAACTAGCTAACACCAGAGAGATGAAGACCTAGCTAGCCAGGAACTAGCTAACACCAGAGAGATGAAGACCTAGCTAGCCAGTATCTAGCTAACACCAGATGGCTGAAAACCTAGCTAGCCAGGAACTAGCTAACACCAGACAGATGAAGACCTAGCTAGCCAGTAACTAGCTAACACCAGACGGCTGAAAACCTAGCTAGCCAGTAACTAGCTAATAGCAGACGACTGAAGACCTAGCTAGCCAGTAACTAGCTAACACCAGACAGATGAAGACCTAGCTAGCCCGTATCTAGCTAACACCAGATGGCTGAAAATCTAGCTAGCCAGGAACTAGCTAACACCAGACAGATGAAGACCTAGCTAGCCAGTAACTAGCTAACACCAAACAGATGAAGACCTAGCTAGCCAGTAACTAGCTAACACCAGAGAGATGAAGACCTAGCTAGCCAGGAACTAGCTAACACCAGAGAGATGAAGACCTAGCTAGCCAGTAACTAGCTAACACCAGAGAGATGAAGACCTAGCTAGCCAGGAACTAGCTAACACCAGAGAGATGAAGACCTAGCTAGCCAGTATCTAGCTAACACCAGATGGCTGAAAACCTAGCTAGCCAGGAACTAGCTAACACCAGACAGATGAAGACCTAGCTAGCCAGTAACTAGCTAACACCAGACAGATGAAGACCTAGCTAGCCAGTAACTAGCTAACAACAGAGAGATGAAGACCTAGCTAGCCAGTATCTAGCTAACACCAGATGGCTGAAAACCTAGCTAGCCAGGAACTAGCTAACACCAGACAGATGAAGACCTAGCTAGCCAGTAACTAGCTAACACCAAACAGATGAAGACCTAGCTAGCCAGTAACTAGCTAACACCAAACAGATGAAGACCTAGCTAGCCAGTAACTAGCTAACAACAGAGAGATGAAGACCTAGCTAGCCAGTATCTAGCTAACACCAGATGGCTGAAAACCTAGCTAGCCAGGAACTAGCTAACACCAGACAGATGAAGACCTAGCTAGCCAGTAACTAGCTAACACCAAACAGATGAAGACCTAGCTAGCCAGTAACTAGCTAACACCAGAGATATGAAGACCTAGCTAGCCAGTAACTAGCTAACACCAAACAGATGAAGACCTAGCTAGCCAGTAACTAGCTAACACCCGAGAGATGAAGACCTAGCTAGCCAGTAACTAGCTAACACCAAACAGATGAAGACCTAGCTAGCCAGTAACTAGCTAACACCAGACAGATGAAGACCTAGCTAGCCAGTAACTAGCTAACACCAGAGAGATGAAGACCTAGCTAGCCAGTAACTAGCTAACACCAAACAGATGAAGACCTAGCTAGCCAGTAACTAGCTAACACCAGAGAGATGAAGACCTAGCTAGCCAGTAACTAGCTAACACCAAACAGATGAAGACCTAGCTAGCCAGTAACTAGCTAACACCAAACAGATGAAGACCTAGCAAGCCAGTAACTAGCTAACACCAAACAGATGAAGACCTAGCTAGCCAGTAACTAGCTAACACCAGACAGATGAAGACCTAGCTAGCCAGTAACTAGCTAACACCAGACAGATGAAGACCTAGCTAGCCAGTAACTAGCTAACACCAGGGGAGATATAAGTACAGTATCTTTGCCACAGACGAATAGACCCAACTTTTAATTACATTTGCTGAAACCCTACAGTCATAATGTGGCACCAGTAGAGTAGATATTTAGCTACATAAACCACTCTGCAAACACGCCTTCACCCGATATTGGTTACAAGGAAGAACTAATTTAAATTAGGTAAATCACCTGCCTGTTCCTCACCTGTCATTAAGGGTTTATTACCACACTACCTTTACAGGATTGGTGACAGTAAAACAGAGGAGGGGGGGGAGGAGGGGTAAGAGAGGGGGAGGAGATGGGGAGGAGGAGAGGGGGAGGGGAGGAGGAGATGGGGAGGAGGGGAAGGAGAGGGGAGGATGAGAGGAAGAGGAGAGGGGGAAGAGGAGAGGAGGAGGGGAGGAGGAGGAGAAGGGGAAGGGAGGAGAAGGGGAGGAGAGGAGAAGGAGAAGAGGAGGGGAGGAGGAGGAGAAGGGGAGGAGAGGAGAAGAGGAGAGGAGAGTACTTCAACAGGAACAAGTGATGTTATCACAGATAGCTGTGTGTGTGTGTGTGTGTGTGTGTGTGTGTGTGTGTGTGTGTGTGTGTGTGTGTGTGTGTGTGTGTGTGTGTGTGTGTGTGTGTGTGTCATCCTGAAGTCAGGCCTTCAGTATGACACTCAAAGATGTGATGGGTTTCCTGAGTCACGACGATATAGAAACCACTCAATCACTGCTGCTTTCACACCTTTCACTATCCACCCTCATCACTGTGCTCTCCAACACACACACCTTTCACTATCCACCCCCATCACTCTGCTCTCCAACACACACACACCTTTCACTATCCAACCCATCACTCTGCTCTCCAACACACACACACCTTTCACTATCCAACCCATCACTCTGCTCTACAACACACACACCTTTCACTATCCACCCATCACTCTGCTCTACAACACACACACACACCTTTCACTATCCACCCCCATCACTCTGCTCTACAACACACACACACCTTTCACTATCCACCCCCATCACTCTGCTCTACAACACACACACACCTTTCACTATCCACCCCCATCACTGTGCTCTCCAACACACACACCTTTCACTATCCACCCATCACTCTGCTCTACAACACACACACACCTTTCACTATCCACCCCATCACCCTGCTCTCCAACACACACACACACCTTTCACTATCCACCCATCACTCTGCTCTACAACACACACACCTTTCACTATCCACCCATCACTCTGCTCTACAACACACACACACCTTTCACTATCCACCCCCATCACTGTGCTCTACAACACACACACACCTTTCACTATCCACCCCATCACTGTGCTCTCCAACACACACACACACCTTTCACTATCCACCCCATCACCCTGCAATCCAACACACACACACACCTTTCACTATCCACCCCCATCACTGTGCTCTCCAACACACACACACCTTTCACTATCCACCCCATCACTGTGCTCTCCAACACACACACACCTTTCACTATCCACCCCATCACTCTGCTCTACAACACACACACACCTTTCACTATCCACCCCCATCACTGTGCTCTCCAACACACACACCTTTCACTATCCACCCCCATCACTGTGCTCTCCAACACACACACCTTTCACTATCCACCCCCATCACTGTGCTCTCCAACACACACACCTTTCACTATCCACCCCATCACTGTGCTCTCCAACACACACACCTTTCACTATCCACCCCCATCACTGTGCTCTCCAACACACACACCTTTCACTATCCACCCCATCACTCTGCTCTACAACACACACACACCTTTCACTATCCACCCCATCACTGTGCTCTCCAACACACACACCTTTCACTATCCACCCCCATCACTGTGCTCTCCAACACACACACCTTTCACTCTCCACCCCATCACTGTGCTCTCCAACACACACACCTTTCACTATCCACCCCATCACTGTGCTCTACAACACACACACCTTTCACTATCCACCCCATCATTGTGCTCTCCAACACACACACCTTTCACTATCCACCCCCATCACTGTGCTCTCCAACACACACACCTGACTCTACGGTGGTCACTGTCCATATCTGCTCTGATCAGCCGAATCCGTCTGTCAAGCTCACAGACTCGGTTTGCTGTAAACTCCCAAAAGGGACGTGTCAGTTTCACCATTAAGGATGACAGTTTATAGACAGACACTTGGGGGAATCTAAAATGGCAGCCCACTCACTGCCTGTAGAGCCCACTGCCTGTACAGCCCACTACAGCCCACTGCGTGTACAGCCCACTACAGCCCACTGCCTGTACAGCCCACTACAGCCCACTGCCTGTACGGCCCACTACCTGTACAGCCCACTACTCTTGGCCAGAGGCCTACAGGAAGCCCAATGAGACTCGGGCCCAAACTACTACAATACTTTAGGGAATAGGGTGCAATATGATTTAGGACACAAGTGGCCTCGCCAAACCCTTGTCTCCATTCCCCCTGTCCCCTCTCCCCAGAGGAAGCCCCTGTCTCCATTCCCCCTGTCCCCTCTCCCCAGAGGAAGCCCCTGTCTCCATTCCCCCTGTCCCCTCTCCCCAGAGGAAGCCCCTGTCTCCATTCCCCCTGTCCCCTCTCCCCAGAGGAAGCCCCTGTCTCCATTCCCCCTGCCCCCTCTCCCCAGAGGGAACCCCTGAATCCATTTCCAATATATTACCTCTTTTACTGGGTCTCTCTACAATATATTACCCCTTTTACTGGGTCTCTCTACAATATATTACCCCTTTTACTGGGTCTCTCTACAATATATTACCCCTTTTACTGGGTCTCTCCACAATATATTACCCCTTTTTACTGGGTCTCTCCACAATATAAAGGAGTTGGTCTGTGGGACTGCCTGGGTCTCCCCACAATATAAAGGAGTTGGTCTGTGGGACTGCCTGGGTCTCCCCACAATATAAAGGAGTTGGTCTGTGGGACTGCCTGGGTCTCCCCACAATATAAAGGAGTTGGTCTGTGGGACTGCCTGGGTCTCCCCACAATATAAAGGAGTTGGTCTGTGGGACTGCCTGGGTCTCCCCACAATATAAAGGAGTCAGTCTGTGGGACTGCCTGGGTCTCTCCACAATATAAAGGAGTTGGTCCGTGGGACTGCCTGGGTCTCTCCACAATATAAAGGAGTTGGTCCGTGGGACTGCCTGGGTCTCTCCACAATATAAAGGAGTCAGTCCGTGGGACTGCCTGGGTCTCTCCACAATATAAAGGAGTCAGTCCGTGGGACTGCCTGGGTCTCTCCACAATATAAAGGAGTTGGTCCGTGGGACTGCCTGGGTCTCTCCACAATATAAAGGAGTTGGTCCGTGGGACTGCCTGGGTCTCTCCACAATATAAAGGAGTCAGTCCGTGGGACTGCCTGGGTCTTCTCCATCGGTTGCAGTTTCCGATACATTTCTCTATTGAACAATGTTGTTTATTGACCTCGGGGCCCACAGGGCTGCATTACGTCTTTCAGCTTTCTCTCCCTCGTCTTCCCTCTCTTCTTCCCTCGTGGTCACGCTTTCATAAACCCATTGCCCGGGAACACACACTTATGGACGTGAGCACACACACACACACACACACAAACATCCTCTTCACCGCCTGCTGGGGTAGATAATATAGTGTACGTGGTGCAGCTAGATTGAGAGAAAGCCTCCAGGCAAGTGAGTTTACACTGAAGAGAGAGAGAGAGAGAGAGGTCTGTCCTGTCTCAGTCTGTCCATTAGGAGGGAATGTTTAAATAGTTATAGTGTGACCCTACTATTGGGAGTCGCTGGTCACATGTTTCCACGCGACAGGAAATGGGCTGCCAAAACACAAGCACACAATAGACCACAGGGCCTTTGACTGCAGCTGGGCTGAACTAGCTGGGCCTCGGTCACAGTGGTTCTGGGGTTTCATATCTACAGAGTCCTGGCTATATGGGTTATAATGTTGATGAAGGGTGTGTTTCAGAGTCCTGGCTATATGGGTTATAATGTTGATAAAAAGGTGTGTTTCAGAGTCCTGGCTATATGGGTTATAATGTTGATAAAAAGGTGTGTTTCAGAGTCCTGACTATATGGGTTATAATGTTGATGAAGGGTGTGTTTCAGAGTCCTGACTATATGGGTTATAATGTTGATGAAAGGTGTGTTTCAGAGTCCTGACTATATGGGTTATAATGTTGATGAAGGGTGTGTTTCAGAGTCCTGGCTATATGGGTTATAATGTTGATGAAGGGTGTGTTTCAGAGTCCTGGCTATATGGGTTATAATGTTGATAAAAAGGTGTGTTTCAGAGTCCTGGCTATATGGGTTATAATGTTGATGAACGGTGTGTTTCAGAGTCCTGACTATATGGGTTATAATGTTGATGAAGGGTGTGTTTCAGAGTCTTGGCTATATGGGTTATACTGTTGATGAAAAGGTGTGTTTCAGAGTCCTGACTATATGGGTTATAATGGTGTGTTTCAGAGTCCTGGCTATATGGGTTATAATGTTGATGAAAAGGTGTGTTTCAGAGTCCTGGCTATATGGGTTATAATGGTGTGTTTCAGAGTCCTGGCTATATGGGTTATAATGTTGATGAAAATGTGTGTTTCAGAGTCCTGGCTATATGGGTTATAATGTTGATGAAGGGTGTGTTTCAGAGTCCTGGCTATAGGGGTTATAATGTTGATGAAAATGTGTGTTTCAGAGTCCTGGCTATATGGGTTATAATGGTGTGTTTCAGAGTTCTGGCTATATGGGTTATAATGGTGTGTTTCAGAGTCCTGGCTATATGGGTTATAATGGTGTGTTTCAGAGTCCTGGCTATAGGGGTTATAATGTTGATGAAAATGTGTGTTTCAGAGTCCTGGCTATATGGGTTATAATGGTGTGTTTCAGAGTCCTGGCTATAGGGGTTATAATGGTGTGTTTCAGAGTCCTGGCTATATGGGTTATAATGGTGTGTTTCAGAGTCCTGGCTATAGGGGTTATAATGTTGATGAAAGGTGTGTTTCAGAGTCCTGGCTATATGGGTTATAATGGTGTGTTTCAGAGTCCTGGCTATAGGGGTTATAATGGTGTGTTTCAGAGTCCTGGCTATAGGGGTTATAATGTTGATGAAAATGTGTGTTTCAGAGTCCTGGTTATATGGGTTATAATGGTGTGTTTCAGAGTCCTGGCTATATGGGTTATAATGTTGATGAAAAGGTGTGTTTCAGAGTCCTGGCTATATGGGTTATAATGGTGTGTTTCAGAGTCCTGGCTATATGGGTTATAATGGTGTGTTTCAGAGTCCTGGCTATATGGGTTATAATGTTGATGAAAGGTGTGTTTCAGAGTCCTGGCTATATGGGTTATAATGTTGATGAAAGGTGTGTTTCAGAGTCCTGGCTATATGGGTTATAATGGTGTGTTTCAGAGTCCTGGCTATATGGGTTATAATGTTGATGAAAATGTGTGTTTCAGAGTCCTGGCTATATGGGTTATAATGTTGATGAAGGGTGTGTTTCAGAGTCCTGGCTATAGGGGTTATAATGTTGATGAAAATGTGTGTTTCAGAGTCCTGGCTATATGGGTTATAATGGTGTGTTTCAGAGTTCTGGCTATATGGGTTATAATGGTGTGTTTCAGAGTCCTGGCTATATGGGTTATAATGGTGTGTTTCAGAGTCCTGGCTATAGGGGTTATAATGTTGATGAAAATGTGTGTTTCAGAGTCCTGGCTATATGGGTTATAATGGTGTGTTTCAGAGTCCTGGCTATAGGGGTTATAATGGTGTGTTTCAGAGTCCTGGCTATATGGGTTATAATGGTGTGTTTCAGAGTCCTGGCTATAGGGGTTATAATGTTGATGAAAGGTGTGTTTCAGAGTCCTGGCTATATGGGTTATAATGGTGTGTTTCAGAGTCCTGGCTATAGGGGTTATAATGGTGTGTTTCAGAGTCCTGGCTATAGGGGTTATAATGTTGATGAAAATGTGTGTTTCAGAGTCCTGGTTATATGGGTTATAATGGTGTGTTTCAGAGTCCTGGCTATATGGGTTATAATGTTGATGAAAAGGTGTGTTTCAGAGTCCTGGCTATATGGGTTATAATGGTGTGTTTCAGAGTCCTGGCTATATGGGTTATAATGGTGTGTTTCAGAGTCCTGGCTATATGGGTTATAATGTTGATGAAAGGTGTGTTTCAGAGTCCTGGCTATATGGGTTATAATGTTGATGAAAGGTGTGTTTCAGAGTCCTGGCTATATGGGTTATAATGTTGATGAAGGGTGTGTTTCAGAGTCCTGGCTATATGGGTTATAATGGTGTGTTTCAGAGTCCTGGCTATATGGGTTATAATGGTGTGTTTCAGAGTCCTGGCTATATGGGTCATAATGGTGTGTTTCAGAGTCCTGGCTATATGGGTTATAATGTTGATGAAGGGTGTGTTTCAGAGTCCTGGCTATATGGGTTATAAAGGTGTGTTTCAGAGTCCTGGCTATATGGGTTATAATGTTGATGAAAAGGTGTGTTTCAGAGTCCTGGCTATATGGGTTATAATGTTGATGAAGGGTGTGTTTCAGAGTCTTGGCTATATGGGTTATACTGTTGATGAAAAGGTGTGTTTCAGAGTCCTGGCTATATGGGTTATAATGTTGATGAAAGGTGTGTTTCAGAGTCCTGGCTATATGGGTTATAATGTTGATGAAGGGTGTGTTTCAGAGTCCTGGCTATATGGGTTATAATGGTGTGTTTCAGAGTCCTGGCTATATGGGTTATAATGGTGTGTTTCAGAGTCCTGGCTATATGGGTTATAATGGTGTGTTTCAGAGTCCTGGCTATATGGGTTATAATGTTGATGAAGGGTGTGTTTCAGAGTCCTGGCTATATGGGTTATAATGTTGATGAAGGGTGTGTTTCAGAGTCCTGGCTATATGGGTTATAATGTTGATGAAAGGTGTCCCTAAAACTCCAATCAGTGATGAGAGTTAGTGGTGCATTGCCTGCTGGGATGGTGCACACACACACACGCAGCTGGGATCGAGGAGCAGGGCTCTGAGCGCATTGGGCTGTCTGGGTGTATGAACCCTCTCCCCCCACACACACACATACACACACACACACACGCTGCAGGTCTGGCAGCCGTCCCGTTTGGTCTCCTCTAGTCGACTGTACGAGAGGACAGCGCCCCCTAAAGACCACCTCTGAGAATGGACAGCTAAGCAGAAGGGTTTTGGTGGTGAATCTATGGATTTAAGCGTGCAGGCTTTGTTTATGTTCAAGTGTGAGAAAAAGCTTAAAGCCTTAGTCAGAGGGTTTAAGAGTTTGTATTTACACCAATCGCTTGTAGTAACTGGCAACAAGATTAATGGGATCTTGAATGAGTAGCCTAATTCCATGCAACAACAACCACCAGGACCCGTGTGGACCGAGAGAACGAGGGGACAGAGGACAGACTGGTAGAGAGAACGAGGTGACGGAGGACAGACTGGTAGAGAGAACGAGGGGACTGAGGACAGACTGGTAGAGAGAACGAGGGGACAGAGGACAGACTGGTAGAGAGAACGAGGTGACGGAGGACAGACTGGAGGAGAGAACGAGGGGACTGAGGACAGACTGGTAGAGAGAACGAGGGGACGGGGGACAGACTGGTAGAGAGAACGAGGTGACGGAGGACAGACTGGCAGAGAGAACGAGGGGACGGAGGACAGACTGGTAGAGAGAACGAGGGGACAGAGGACAGACTGGTAGAGAGAACGAGGTGACGGAGGACAGACTGGTAGAGAGAACGAGGGGACTGAGGACAGACTGGTAGAGAGAACGAGGGGACAGAGGACAGACTGGTAGAGAGAACGAGGTGACGGAGGACAGACTGGAGGAGAGAACGAGGGGACGGGGGACAGACTGGTAGAGAGAACGAGGGGACGGGGGACAGACTGGTAGAGAGAACGAGGTGACGGAGGACAGACTGGCAGAGAGAACGAGGGGACGGAGGACAGACTGGTAGAGAGAACGAGGGGACGGAGGACAGACTGGTAGAGAGAACGAGGGGACGGAGGACAGACTGGTAGAGAGAACGAGGGGACGGAGGACAGACTGGTAGAGAGAACGAGGGGACGGAGGACAGACTGGAGGTGAGAACGCAGCTGCCTTTTCAAATAGGCAAGTTTGTTTAACGTGGCCCAGTGGCCCGGATGTGGCCTGGGCGTTTGCTCACTTTGGACCAGACCATTGGTTCTTAACCGATATCTCCAGACACCCGGGGCATCAGGTCATGTAAAACACTCCACCTTCTATTACATCTCTGTCCTACCATGACAGAAACTAAAAATATTATTTTATTTCATATTAAGTCCATATTCCGCACCTCCATCTGTTTTTGGGTGTTCCTCATCATAATAACAGCCCCACTAATAAAGGAATCTGCAAGTAAGCATTTCATTGGACGATTTATACCGTGCGCTTCCCAATAAAGAAGTTCACCGTTTGCGCGCCGGCATTGCTTTTTTTTCCTACGACGACTCGAGAAACGAGCAGCCACTTCCTGGGGTTGAGGATGGGCGGAACGAAAGATTTGGGACGAAGAAATGTGAGCACGTCCATCTTGGGGTTCCAGGAAGGCCTGTCCCCATCTTGGGGTTCCAGGAGGGCCTGTCCCCATCTTGGGGTTTCCAGGAGGGCCTGTCCCCATCTTGGGGTTCCAGGAGGGCCTGCCCCCATATTGGGGTTCTAGGAGGGTCTTTCTTGGGGCTCCAGGAGGGCCTGCCCCCATCTTGGGGCTCCAGGAGGGTCTGTCTTGGGGCTCTAGGAGGGTCTGCCCCCGTTCAGGGGTTCTAGGAGGGTCTGTCTTGGGGTTCCAGGAGGGTCTGTCTGTTATAGCCTCTACTCTGAGGGCAGCAGGAAAGACAAGGTACCTACAATACTGTCAACATGAGCCAGAGCAGAAACGGGACTAATCGGCTTGCTGCTTTAAGTACTACAGCACATGATGTCCCAGACACACAAGATTTAGCTTTTTGATCATCAGACACACACACACAGGAGAGCAGGATTACAGGAGGGTGGTGAGTGAACGGAGAGAGGGATGGATGGAGAGGGGGGGGTTGATGTAGAGGGTGGGTGGAGAGGGGGAGGGTGGGTGGAGAGGGGGGGGTGGATGGATGGAGGGGGGATGGATGGATGGAGAGGGTGTGGTGGATGGAGAGGGTGGATGAGAGGAGGAGGGTGGATGGAGAGGGTTGATGTAGAGAGGGAGGGTGGATGGAGAGGGTGGATGGAGAGGGTTGATGTAGAGAGGGTGGATGGAGAGAGGGTGGATGGAGAGGGTGGAGGGAGGGGGAGATTTGATGGAGAGGGGGAGGTTGGATGTTGAGGGGGAGGTTTGATGGAGAGGGGGAGGTTGGAAGGAGAGGGGGAGGTTGGAAGGAGAGGGGGAGGTTGGAAGGAGAGGGGGAGGTTGGAAGGAGAGGGGGAGGTTGGAAGGAGAGGGGGAGGTTTGATGGAGAGGGGGAGGTTTGATGGAGAGGGAGATTGGATGGAGAGGGGGAGATTGGATGGAGAGGGGGAGATTGGATGGAGAGGGGGAGGTTTGATGGAGAGGGGGAGGTTGGATGTTGAGGGGGAGGTTGGATGGAGAGGGGGAGGTTGGATGGAGAGGGGGAGGTTGGATGGAGAGGGGGAGGTTGGATGAAGAGGGGGAGGTTGGATGGAGAGGGGGAGGTTTGATGGAGAGGGGGAGGTTGGATGGAGAGGGGGAGGTTGGATGGAGAGGGGGAGGTTGGAAGGAGAGGGGGAGGTTTGATGAAGAGGGGGAGGTTGGATGGAGAGGGGGAGGTTGGATGGAGAGGGGGAGGTTGGAAGGAGAGGGGGAGGTTTGATGGAGAGGGGGAGGTTGGATGGAGAGGGGGAGGTTGGATGGAGAGGGGGAGGTTTGATGGAGAGGGGGAGGTTGGATGAAGAGGGGGAGGTTGGATGAAGAGGGGGAGGTTGGATGAAGAGGGGGAGGTTGGATGGAGAGGGGGAGGTTTGATGAAGAGAGGGAGGTTGGATGGAGAGGGGGAGGTTGGATGGAGAGGGGGAGGTTGGATGGAGAGGGGGAGGTTGGATGGAGAGGGGGAGGTTGGATGGAGAGGGGGAGGTTGGAAGGAGAGGGGGAGGTTGGATGGAGAGGGGGAGGTTTGATGGAGAGGGGGAGGTTGGAAGGAGAGGGGGAGGTTGGATGGAGAGGGGGAGGTTGGATTGAGAGAGGGAGGTTTGATGAAGAGGGGGAGGTTGGATGAAGAGAGGGAGGGAAGGTATGCACCACACAATCACACGCTGCCCAGCCTTTCCAACTGAAAGGAGATGAAAGGAGATACTTAATGCTGAAATGAAAACACGCGGTCATGTTGTGTAGGCCCCTCTTTTAACCTCGGGTTCAGTCCCAAACGGCACCCTATTCCCTACACCAGACCAGAGCTCCTGGCAAAAGTAGTGCACTATATAGGGAACAGGGTACCGTTTGGGACACTGACAAACATATCTTCTCTTTATAATAAAGTGTGCGTAATGATAAGCGTTGTAACTCAGGTGAGCAGTAAAACTCTGTGCCTTTACCTCTCCAGGAATCTAATTCTACAGTCCACACACACACAGACACACAGACACACAGACACACAGACACACAGACACACACACACACACAGCAGACAAAATGCTCTCCCTCTCTCGCTGTCACACACATTAAATGATTGTGTCAACAGTCCTACAAATGATTGTTTGGTGTTCTATATTCAACCTGTTGGTTATTATTATATTATTATATTATTATAAAAATATATGTCAACATACACCACCGTTCAACAGTTTGGGGTCACTTAGAAATGTCCTTGTTTTTTAAAAAAAATATTATAATAATTTGTCCATTAAAATAACATCAAAATTGATCGGAAATACAGTGTAGAAATTGTTAATGTTGTAAATGACTATTGTAGCTGGAAACGGTTGATTTTTAATGGAATAACTACATAGGTGTACAGAGGCCCATTATCAGCAACCATCACCCCTGTGTTCCAATGGCACGTTGTGTTAGCTAATCCAAGTTTATCATTTTAAAAGGCTAATTGATCATTAGAAAACACTTTTGCAATTACGTTAGCACAGCTGGAAACTGTTGTTCTGATTAAAGAAGGGATAAAATGGGCCTTCTTTAGACTAGTTGAGTATCTGGAGCATTAATATTCAATCATTTAACCTTTATTTAACTAGGCAAGTCAGTTAAGAACAAATTCTTATTTTACAATGACGGCCTACCAGGCGACATATTTTTACCATGTCAGCTTGGGGATTCGATCTAGTAACCTTCCGGTTACTAGTCCAACACTCTAACCACTAGGCTACCTGCCCACCCCTCTAACCACTAGGCTACCTGCCTCCCCCCTCTAACCACTAGGCTACCTGCCTCCCCCCTCTAACCACTAGGCTACCTGCCTCCCCCCTCTAACCACTAGGCTACCTGCCTCCCCCCTCTAACCACTAGGCTACCTGCCTCCCCCCTCTAACCACTAGGCTACCTGCCTCCCCCCTCTAACCACTAGGCTACCTGCCCACCCCTCTAACCACTAGGCTACCTGCCTCCCCCCTCTAACCACTAGGCTACCTGCCTCCCCCCTCTAACCACTAGGCTACCTGCCTCCCCCCTCTAACCACTAGGCTACCTGCCTCCCCCCTCTAACCACTAGGCTACCTGCCTCCCCCCTCTAACCACTAGGCTACCTGCCCACCCCTCTAACCACTAGGCTACCTGCCTCCCCCCTCTAACCACTAGGCTACCTGCCCACCCCTCTAACCACTAGGCTACCTGCCTCCCCCCTCTAACCACTAGGCTACCTGCCTCCCCCCTCTAACCACTAGGCTACCTGCCTCCCCCCTCTAACCACTAGGCTACCTGCCTCCCCACTCTAACCACTAGGCTACCTGCCCACCCCCTCTAACCACTAGGCTACCTGCCTCCCCCCTCTAACCACTAGGCTACCTGCCTCCCCACTCTAACCACTAGGCTACCTGCCTCCCCCCTATAACCACTAGGCTACCTGCCTCCCCCCTATAACCACTAGGCTACCTGCCGCCCTCCTCTAACCACTAGGCTACCTGCAGATGAGGGGACTATGTTTCATAAAGCCATTGGGAAGATTGTTGCTGAACTCCTGAATGCACATGGTGGTGTTAGTATGTAGTTATCTAAATTATTTATAATAAATTATTTACCATAAGTCTCGGTGATTCAATTGCCTACTTAATCATTACATGACTTAACACACTACGTTTTACAGTCTGGCAGTAACCCAACTATCAGAGGCAACGGATCTCTCTGTCTCCTGCTGCTGACACCCACATGGAAGTCGTGGTGGTCGGTCTGATCCACGCCTCGCTCATTTAGAACGGATCTCTCTGTCTCCTGCTGCTGACACCCACATGGAAGTCGTGGTGGTCGGTCTGATCCACGCCTCGCTCATTTAGAACGGATCTCTCTGTCTCCTGCCGCTGACACCCACATGGAAGTCGTGGTGGTCGGTCTGATCCACGCCTCGCTCATTTAGAACGGATCTCTCTGTCTCCTGCCGCTGACACCCACATGGAAGTCGTGGTGGTCGGTCTGATCCACGCCTCGCTCATTTAGAACGGATCTCTCTGTCTCCTGCCGCTGACACCCACATGGAAGTCGTGGTGGTCGGTCTGATTCACGCCTCGCTCATTTAGAACGGATCTCTCTGTCTCCTGCCGCTGACACCCACATGGAAGTCGTGGTGGTCGGTCTGATCCACGCCTCGCTCATTTAGAACGGATCTCTCTGTCTCCTGCCGCTGACACCCACATGGAAGTCGTGGTGGTCGGTCTGATTCACGCCTCGCTCATTTAGAACGGATCTCTCTGTCTCCTGCCGCTGACACCCACATGGAAGTCGTGGTGGTCGGTCTGATTCACGCCTCGCTCATTTAGAACGGATCTCTCTGTCTCCTGCCGCTGACACCCACATGGAAGTCGTGGTGGTCGGTCTGATCCACGCCTCGCTCATTTAGAACGGATCTCTCTGTTTGTGTTTTAAATCGCTGAAGCTGTAGTCACACAAAACAATAAGAATGGTGGTCATTGTGAACTCTTTTTGTAGCTCATTTGAATTGGACGAGGTCCCTAAGGGTTGAGGCTTCACCACACAAGCTGATTCTACTCATCCACTGATGGAAACAACATCGCTATCAGCCAAGATGATTGGAGATATGGACCATCCTGCTAAGCACACAGTCACTGCTCTGCCTCTCCCGCCCGTTCCACCCGCCTCGCTCTGCTCGTTCCGCCCGCCTCGCTCTGCTCGTTCCGCCCGCCTCGCTCTGCTCGTTCCGCCCGCCTCGCTCTGCTCGTTCCGCCCGTCTCTCTCTGCTCGTTCCGCCCGCCTCTCTCTGCTCGTTCCGCCCGCCTCTCTCTGCTCGTTCCGCCCGCCTCTCTCTGCTCGTTCCGCCCGCCTCTCTCTGCTCGTTCCGCCCGCCTCTCTCTGCTCGTTCCGCCCGCCTCTCTCTGCTCGTTCCGCCCGCCTCTCTCTGCTCGTTCCGCCCGCCTCTCTCTGCTCGTTCCGCCCGCCTCTCTGCTTGTTCCACCCGCCTCTCTGCTTGTTCCACCCGCCTCTCTGCTTGTTCCACCCGTCCGCTCTGGATGAGTTTTCCCACTTACGTTTGCAGATAATGACAATCTAATCTCTAAAACTATGCTGGTACTCATTTGACCAATATTTAATTGGTTAATATATTATATCCTTTGTTAGAAATATTACTATTTATTAATTGCCCTAATTCATCAACGGCACCCTACAGGGTTCTGTAAGGAACATATATTGATTCCGTTTATGATCAGAACCCTGGGGGTCCATGTAGAACCTTATAAAAAGGGTTCTGTAAGGAACATATTTTGATTCCGTTTATGATCAGAACCCTGGGGGTCCATGTAGAACCTTATAAAAAGGGTTCTGTAAGGAACATATTTTGATTCCGTTTATGATCAGAACCCTGGGGGTCCATGTAGAACCTTATAAAAAGGGTTCTATATAGAACTCTTAAGGGTTCCACATATGAAGTAAGTGACAGATCCCTGTTTGGTTCAATATGGAACCTTTTTTTCCCCCAAAACAGTTTGGGGACTTAGCTAGCTGCTCAGCGGAGCGTGAAGACAGAGAGGGGGGGGGGGGCTGAGGGGAACAATGAACCCCTTCTCTAGATGTCACTCCGTGTGGCCCTCAGAAGAGTGTACGTGCGCGCATGTGTGTCTGCCGCTCGCGGGCGTACCAGGGAGAGCGAGCAGCAGTAGGAGTGAGGGAGAGCGTGTGACTGAGCGTGAGGTGGCTGGTGTGCGTGCCAGCCGTGTGCCAGGCTGTGTGGCCCTCGCTTTTCTTTCTCATTATCCCTCTCGTTCTGTCCGCCAGGGACCGGGAGACAGGATCTCGGCTGGTCATGTGAAAGGAGGACAGAAGGTCTGCTAAGACTGAGTGTGTGTGTGTGTGTGTGTGTGTGATGTCTCTCCTCTTGCATCAGTCAAGTCCATTCATTTCCAGGGTTTTGTTCAGTCTTGTTGATCCTGCGGATAAGGCTGGTGTGGGTATATGCTGGCAAGGCCTGCTGCCCTCATTCAATATGTAAAATCAACAATCTACAGACTGTTCCAAGAAGCAGATGCCACAGTGCCAGAGAGAGAACGCAGAGGAGAGAGTAGGAGGGAGAGAAAGAGGGAGAGAAAGAGAAAGAAAGAAGGGGGAAGGGTGAGAGAAAAGACAGAGAAGGCGAGAGAGAGGAAAATAGGGTGAGCGAGAGAGAGAGAGAGAGGGCGCCCTAATGAGTTATATACAGGTTCGTCTGGTACCATGGAGGGTTGGGAGTATTTCTCCATCCCAAATAGCACCCTATTCCCTACATTGTGAACTTAAAAAAAAGTAGTACACTTGGTAGAGAATTAGGGTGCCATTTGGGAAGCAGCCTAGGTCTTTGGTCCTACAGTTGAATAGAGTGTTAATTGGTAGAGAATTAGGGTGCCATTTGGGAAGCAGGCCTAGGTCTTTGGTCCTACAGTTGAATAGAGTGCCATTTGGGAAGCAGCCTAGGTCTTGGTCCTACAGTTGAATAGAGTGTTAATTGGTAGAGAATAGGGTGCCATTTGGGAAGCAGCCTAGGTCTTGGTCCTACAGTTGAATAGAGTGTTAATTGGTAGAGAATAGGGTGTCATTTGGGAAGCAGCCTAGGTCTTTGGTCCTACAGTTGAATAGAGTGTTAATTGGTAGAGAATAGGGTGCCATTTGGGAAGCAGCCTAGGTCTTTGGTCCTACAGTTGAATAGAGTGTTAATTGCATTAGCATTGCATCAGGGTGTTTTCAGATCCGTCTCTACAGAGCTCAAGTTTTAGAGGGAAATAAATCCTTGACAAAGTATCGAACTGTGTGATTATGGAAAGGCACTCTTTCCCTACAGCCTGAAATCCAATACCATTAGCATATTCATTCGGATTAAGATTGCAGACAGCAGTTTAAGTCAATTTGTAATTTGGTATTTTACTTGAGTGAGGCAGTGGGCAATGTGCTGAAATGATCAGAATCTGTGATCAGGGAAAATAGAGATTTGACTGAAACCCTTAAATCAACCCAGCATATAAAAGAGGTTCAACTCAAATCAGACTTCAACTTCCCTGATGAGTTCTCAGCTTATACAATAACAAATCACATACCGAGGCTCTTTCGGGAGTGAAAGATTAAAAACAACCCGATTCAACCCATCAAAAAATTGTTTCTAATTTCCTACACTTTTGCACATATATGCAAATGCAAATTACGTCTGTAAGTTGAAGGCACAACATATAAAAATCACACACTCGGTCGGTCCATTACCGACACCGTCCACTTCAACCTTTTCTTCAATAAAACGGCAAGACTTCAAGGTGCTAAACTTACATTCCTCCCAATCTAATTCCACCCTACTGAGGTGACTAAGTGGAATGGGGAGTGTCCAGGAGAAGAGGAATCAGAGCATTCTAAGAACTCAGTGTTTCATTCTGAGAACTTTTCGAGACTCTAGAACCAGCTGCTGTTCCAGTAGGTTCTGAGGGAAGGATATTTATCCCAGTAAGGAATAGACATGGAAGATAACTTTCCATTGTGTTTCATTGTGATCCATGTGGATTTATTTACGTCTCATGTTTTATATGCTCTACTGCTGCAGAGCCAATTTCCCTCTGGGGGGGAGGGGGGGGACATGAGTCCGCCGTCGCACCCAAACCTGCTGGGTGAAGTACGGGTATCAACATAAAGTATTTGAGGATATGTTTATTTAGTTTGAAGTTTGTGAGGGACACTTGAGTTCTTTAGGAGTTAGCGGTCTGGGCCCTCCACGATACCGGGTAAACTCAACTTAATACAAACACTTTCAAGTTATTGGTTTTGGTCGGATTTAGGTCTTTTGGTAAAATTCCATCGTCCAGTGTTGTCCTCCCCAGGAGATAAATTAACAGCAGCTCAAGTGTTCAAAACTATTTGACAAACGTGTTTGAGATGGGGACAGCGAAAACCAAACCCCCCCCCCCCGATCTATATAAAACAGTGCACTACTTTTGACCAGGGGAAATATTCCTAAAACAGGGTGTCGTTTGGGACGCAGGCCCAGGAACAGAACAGCTCTACAGCTTTAGAGCAAAGCGGTGAAGGGTTAAACTTCCTGTCGTAGACGGAAATCAGGATTCTGAGGAGAAGAACACACGGGTTAACCTCCCCATGCTCATCAGACACTCAACACACACACACACTATATCTGCCCATCCCCCTGCCTCCCGCCTTCTGGCTACTAGGCCTGTTTCACCTTCCCACAGTATCCCACGTGACCTAACGACGCCGACGAAGAAGGAAAAATAATCAAAATGCAAAACACTTCCTGTTTTAAATCTGTTAACCGTTTTTATGCAAATGAGCCAGCGGTGTTCGACAGCGTTCTCTCTGTGGAATCAGTTCTGTTGTTCTGTTCTGTTCTACTGCTGCCGTCAGAAACACTGGATGGCAATGTACATGGGAGATTGCTTTAAAAGTAAGCAGTGGACCCAAAAGCCCCTAATCAAATGACTCCGGTGTGAATTAAGGCTGTGAGGGGAGGGGATTGGATACACCGCGGCACAGCTGGTGCTTTGTAGCCAGGCAGGGGGGGGGGACCTAATCTCCCTACAGCACCTCTGACGACAGGCCCTTTATGAGGGGGGACACAGGTGAGAGAGAGAGAGAGAGAGAGAGAGGGAGGGAGAGGGAGCGATATTAGCAGAGAGAGAGAGAGAGAGAGAGAGAGAAGAGAAAATAAAAGTACCTGCTATGGCCATTAGAGATGACATCATGAGACCCATTTTCACGTTTCACCTTGTGGCTCTTTAGACGAAAGGATGAAAGACAGTAGCCACATGATAGACTCACTGAACCCAGCCCTAACCCACCCTAACCTATCCCCGCCAGCCCTCACCCTCCCTCCCTAATCTATCCCCGCCAGCCCTAACCCTCCCTCCCTAACCTATCCCCGCCAGTCCTCACCCTCCCTCCCTCCCTAACCTATCCCCGCCAGCCCTCACCCTCCCTCCCTCCCTAAACTATCCCCGCCAGCCCTCACCCTCCCTTGCTCCCTAATCTATCCCCGCCAGCCCTAACCCTCCCTCCCTCCCTAATCTATCCCCGCCAGCCCTAACCCTCCCTAACCTATCCCCGCCAGCCCTAACCCTCCCTCCCTAACCCTCCCTAACCTATCCCCACCAGCCCTAACTCACCCTCCCTAACCCCCCCCTCCCTCCCTAACCTATCCCCACCAGCCCTAACCCTCCCTCCCTAACCTATCCCCACCAGCCCTAACCCTCCCTCCCTAACCTATCCCCGCCAGCCCTAACCCTCCCTCCCTCCCTAACCTATCCCCGCCAACCCTAACCCTCCCTCCCTAACCTATCCCCACCAACCCTAACCCTCCCTCCCTAACCTATCCCCACCAGCCCTAACCCTGCCTCCCTCCCTCCCTAACCTATCCCCGCCAGACCTAACCCTCCCTCCCTAACCTATCCCCACCAGCCCTAACCCTCCCTCCCTAACCTATCCCCACCAGCCCAAACCCTCCCTCCCTAACCTATCCCCACCAGCCCAAACCCTCCCTCCATAACCTATCCCCACCAGCCCAAACCCTCCCTCCCTAACCCTCCCTCCCTAACCTATCCCCACCAGCCCAAACCCTCCCTCCCTAACCCTCCCTCCCTAACCTATCCCCACCAGCCCAAACCCTCCCTAACCTATCCCCACCAACCCAAACCCTCCCTCCCTAACCCTCCCTCCCTAACCTATCCCCACCAGCCCAAACCCTCCCTCCCTAACCCTCCCTCCCTCCCTAACCTATCCCCACCAGCCCTAACCCTCCCTAACCTATCCCCACCAGCCCTAACCCTCCCTCTCTCCCTAACCTATCCCCACCAGCCCAAACCCTCCCTCCCTAACCCCCCCTCCCTCCCTCACCTATCCCCACCAGCCCTAACCCTCCCTAACCTATCCCCACCAGCCCTAACCCTCCCTCTCTCCCTAACCTATCCCCACCAGCCCTAACCCTCCCTCTCTCCCTAACCTATCCCCGCCAGCCCTAACCCTCCCTCCCTAACCTATCCCTACCAGCCCTAACCCTCCCTCCCTAACCTATCCCTACCAGCCCTAACCCTCCCTCCCTAACCACCCGCCTGAATTTAAAATGGATTCAATTGAGATGTTTCACTGGCCTACACACACACACACAATATCCCATAATGTCAAAGTGAAATTGTTTTTAGAAATGTTTACCAATTAATAACAAATGAAACTGTGAAATGTGTTGCGTCAATAAGTATTCAACCCCGTTGTAAAGACAAACCCTAAATAAGTTGAGGAAAAATGGCTTTAAATAGTCACACGAGTTGAAAGGACTCTCTGTTTGCAATAATAGTGTTTAACGTGATTTTTGAGTGACTACCTCATCTCTGTACCCGACACACACACACAGCTCATTTTAAAGGTCCGTCAGTCGAGCAGTGAATTCTAAATACAGATTCAACTACAAAGACCAGGCAGGTGTTCCCAATAGCCTCGCAACAGGGCAACTAAAAGCAGACATTGAATATCCCTATGAGCACTGTGAAGTTATTAATGACACTTTGTATGGTGTATCAATCAATACACCCAAAGATACAGACGTCCTTCCTAACCGAGTTGCCGGAGAGAAAGGAAATCTCGCAGGGATTTCACCATGAGGCTAATGGTGACTTTAAAAACAGCATTGTAGTTACTCCACAATACTAACCTAAACAACAGAGTGAAAAGGAGGAAGGAAGCCTGTTCAGAATAAAAAATATTCCAAAACATGAACTTGTTTGTAATAAGGCGCGAAAGTAAAACTGCTCAAATTTGGAAAAGAAATGAACTCTATGGCCTGAATACATAGTTATGTTTGGGGACCAATTCAACACATTACTGAGTACCACTCTCCATATTTCCAAGCATAGTGGTGGCTGCATTATGTTACGGGTATGCTTGTCATCGTTATGGACTTGGGGGAGTTTCTCAGGATAAAAAAAGCAACGGAATGGAGCTAAACACAGGCAAAATCCTAGAGGAAAACCTGCTTCAGTCTGCTTTTCAACAGACACTGGGAAACAAATTCCCCATTCAGCAGGAAAATAAGATAAAACACAAGGCTAAATATACAGTGGAGTTGGTTACCAAGACAACACTTAATGTTCCTGAGTGGCCTAGTTATTATTATTATTATTTTTTTTTTTTTTTACTTAAATCTTCTTGAAAATCTATGGCAGGACTTGAAAATAACTGTCTAGCAATGATCAACAACCAATCTGACAGAGTTGAAATATTGTACAATCCTGGAGTGGAAAGCTCTTAGCGACTTACCCAGAAAGACACACAGCTCTTAGAGACTTACCCAGAAAGACTCACAGCTCTTAGAGACTTACCCAGAAAGACTCACAGCTCTTAGAGACTTACCCAGAAAGACTCACAGCTCTTAGAGACGTACCCAGAAAGACTCACAGCTCTTAGAGACGTACCCAGAAAGACTCACAGCTCTTAGAGATGTACCCAGAAAGACTCACAGCTCTTAGAGATGTACCCAGAAAGACTCACAGCTCTTAGAGACGTAGCCAGAAAGACTCACAGCTCTTAGAGACTTACCCAGAAAGACACACATCTCTTAGAGACTTACCCAGAAAGACACACAGCTCTTAGAGACGTACCCATAAAGACTCACAGCTCTTAGAGACTTACCCAGAAAGACACACAGCTCTTAGAGACTTACCCAGAAAGACACACAGCTCTTAGAGACTTACCCAGAAAGACACACAGCTCTTAGAGACGTACCCAGAAAGACACACATCTGTAACCATTGCCAAAGGTGATTCTAACATGTATTGACTCAGGGGTGTGAATACTTATGTAAATGAGGTATTTCTGCATTTCATTTTCAATACATTTGCAAATATGTAAATTTAAAATGTAAATAAACATGTTGTCATTATGGGGTAGAGTGTGTAGATGTGGGATGTGGAATAAGTCAAGGGTCATGAATACCTTCTGAAGGCACTGTACATGGCTACTAGCAGTGGGTATTATATTTAGAGTTAGCAATCTTGCTAAGGTGTTTTGAGGTTCCAATTACTCAGGTAGTGAATGAGCCGCAATTAAAATGTACCTACGATAATAGACCACATAAAAATGCAGGTCAAAATTCATCTCGATAAAAAAAGTACATTCTGGAGTCCTATTTTAACAGTGAAATATAACAGGAAATAGCACATTGACAACTGGAAGTCATGATTAGGGGATTAAGTTGCACATAAAAACTATTTTGAATCACAACATGAAAACGACACATTTTTTCTATTGAGTGATGCCGCGGATAACAATCGGTGACCAAATCAGGGGCTGGTGCCACCAACTGAAAAACACAGTGACACCAGTGGCACCAGGGGACAATGTTAGTCTGCAACTACAAAAGAGCTGGGTTGAAGAACTCCTTTAGGCCAAGACACAGAGTTAGGAGAGCGATACCTCATCATATCTTAGACACACCACAGTTAGGAGAGCCATACCTCACCATCTCTTAGACACACCACAGTTAGGAGAGCCATACCTCACTATCTCTTAGACACACCACAGTTAGGAGAGCCATACCTCACCATCTCTTAGACACACCACAGTTAGGAGAGCCATACCTCACCATCTCTTAGACACACCACAGTTAGGAGAGCCATATCTCAGACACACCACAGTTAGGAGAGCCATATCTCACCATCTCTTAGACACACCACAGTTAGGAGAGCCATACCTCACCATCTCTTAGACACAGCAAAGTTAGGAGAGCCATACCTCACCATCTCTTAGACACACCACAGTTAGGAGAGCCATACCTCACCATCTCATAGACACAGCACAGTTAGGAGCCATACCTCACCATCTCTTAGACACAGCAAAGTTAGGAGAGCCATACCTCACCATCTCTTAGACACACCACAGTTAGGAGAGCCATACCTCACCATCTCATAGACACAGCACAGTTAGGAGCCATACCTCACCATCTCTTAGACACAGCAAAGTTAGGAGAGCCATACCTCACCATCTCTTAGACACACCACAGTTAGGAGAGCCATACCTCACCATCTCATAGACACAGCACAGTTAGGAGAGCCATAACTCACCATCTAATTTGACTCCGGTCTATATTGATTTAAGCTGCATCTTGATCTACATGTGTGTAAAAATGTGAATATTAGTTGACTTTGTTATACTGGAAATCAACCAATCCTTCGAATCAGAGCTGTGTCAGGTCAGATATAGTCTACCTGCTGTAACTGATCAACCACAACACTAAACACCAAGGGAGAGGACAATGCTGGTCCTTGTCGACACACAGAACAAAACAACCATGGATAACAACACAACCATGGATAACAACACAACCATGGATAACAACACAACCATGGATAACACAACACACAGAACAACACAACCATGGATAACAACACAACCATGGATAACAACACAACCATGGATAACAACACAACACACAGAACAACACAACCATGGATAACAACACAACACACAGAACAACACAACCATGGATAACAACACAACCATGGATAACAACACAACCATGTATAACAACACAACCATGTATAACAACACAACCATGGATAACAACACAACCATGGATAACAACACAACCATGGATAACAACACAACCATGGATAACAACACAACCACGGATAACAACACAACCATGGATAACAACACAACCATGGATAACAACACAACCATGGATAACAACACAACACACAGAACAACACAACCATGGATAACAACACAACCATGGATAACAACACAACCATGTATAACAACACAACCATGTATAACAACACAACCATGGATAACAACACAACCATGGATAACAACACAACCATGGATAACAACACAACCACGGATAACAACACAACCCTGGATAACAACACAACCATGGATAACAACACAACCCTGGATAACAACACAACCATGGATAACAACACAACCATGGATAAGATGGTTGTATGACCTAAAACACACTTCCCTTTTCTCCCATTTTCTCTCTCACCCGATCACCATCTAACACATTAGCACAACCACACAACACATCATCACACACACATCACACACACATACACCTATGACCTCCTGCTCCCTGTCCCGGTCTTATCACCGAGGAGTCTGCCCCAGCAGCTCACGCACGGTAAGATCAATGACCATATGGTGGAAGTGGCAGTTTAGAAGCAGGCGTTTGGAACCATGACACACACACACACACACCAGGAGCCTCAACATTCCCCTCTGGAGCCACTTCGTACTGCAGACGCCCAGGGCAGGCAGCCGCTCACTTCAATTAGGCTGGTAATTAGCAGCGCGGCCTAGCAGTGTGAATAAGCCGACCACTACCGTAGCAAGTGCTGGAACAAAAGATGCCCGGGCCTCAGAAATTACCATAGCATCTGAATCATTGATACATTATATTACATTAGCCCCTGGTGTGCTAATCTATTGTTGGTCCCGTTGGCCTCGTTATGGCTGAGTCTGATAAGACACACTATTTCAGATGGACAGAAAAAAAATAAAACTGTGCAATATATTTGTGTCATTACCACTTTGTCCTAAAGTGGGTTAACCAAGAGCTCTCAGCAAGAGAGAAGGTCAAGCAGAGACAAACCTCAATATAGTAGCCAACAGTTTAGGCCAGAGAGGCTACTTACTGGGGCTGGCTCAGAGGATGTCTGTGCATCATCATACGAGGCCAGCCTCTGTTCAGTCAGTCAGCGAGGACGTCTGAGAGGCCAGTCTCCTCTCTGTCCAGTCAGTCAGTGAGGACGTCTGAGAGGCCAGCCTCCTCTCTGTTCAGTCAGTCAGGGAGCACGTCTGAGAGGCCAGCCTCCTCTCTGTTCAGTCAGTCAGTGAGGACAGCACACCTCGTCTCTCTCAGCACTACCCGTTTATCCTTCACATTGACATCTAGTACCGAGTGTCCAAACTGTTACCATACTGCCAAAAAGATACACAGATCCACTTGTGTCGGCTATGTAAGGTTACTTCCTGTTAGGGTTAGAGGGGCATAGGACTGACAATACAAACTACCTGGTTAATTAGTTACGCTACAGTCTGGGGATATAGAACACAGTGGACATGGTCAGAGTGATGTCATCAGCGGTGTTGTGGGATCACTCCCCGCTGCACTATTTACCCAGAGTGCACTACTATTGGTCTCGGCCTTTAAAAAGGTTGGAATAGGGTGTCATCTGAGATTTGAGCAGTGCTCTTTAACGAGTGTCATCACTGTCACTCTACAGTGAGGGAACCAAGGCACTTTGGACCGATCAAAACCAATCAAAGGCTGTATTCAAGGAGAGAATGTCAACACAGGGCCAGGCTAGTCAGCCAGCATCTGTCCCTGTCTGTCCGTCTGCCAGGCTAGTCAGCCAGCATCTGTCCCTGTGTCTGTCCGTCTGCCAGGCTAGTCAGCCAGCATCTGTTCCTGTCTGTCCGTCTGCCAGGCTAGTCAGCCAGCATCTGTCCCTGTCTGTCCGTCTGCCAGGCTAGTCAGCCAGCATCTGTCCCTGTCTGTCCGTCTGCCAGGCTAGTCAGCCAGCATCTGTCCCTGTCTGTCCGTCTGCCAGGCTAGTCAGCCAGCATCTGTCCCTGTCTGTCCGTCTGCCAGGCTAGTCAGCCAGCATCTGTCCCTGTCTGTCCGCCTGCCAGGCTAGTCAGCCAGCATCTGTCCCTGTCTGTCTGTCCGTCTGCCAGGCTAGTCAGCCAGCATCTGTCCCTGTGTCTGTCCGTCTGCCAGGCTAGTCAGCCAGCATCTGTCCCTGTCTGTCCGTCTGCCAGGCTAGTCAGCCAGCATCTGTCCCTGTCTGTCCGTCTGCCAGGCTAGTCAGCCAGCATCTGTCCCTGTCTCTGTCCGTCTGCCAGGCTAGTCAGCCAGCATCTGTCCCTGTCTGTCCGTCTGCCAGGCTAGTCAGCCAGCATCTGTCCCTGTGTCTGTCCGTCTGCCAGGCTAGTCAGCCAGCCTCTCTCCCTGTGTCTGTCTGTCTGCCAGGCTAGTCAGCCAGCATCTGTCCCTGTGTCTGTCCGTCTGCCAGACTAGTCAGCCAGCCTCTGTCCCTGTGTCTGTCCGTCTGCCAGGCTAGTCAGCCAGCATCTGTCCCTGTGTCTGTCCGTCTGCCAGGCTAGTCAGCCAGCACCTGTCCCTGTGTGTCTGTCTGCCAGGCTAGTCAGCCAGCATCTGTCCCTGTGTCTGTCCGTCTGCCAGACTAGTCAGCCAGCCTCTGTCCCTGTGTCTGTCCGTCTGCCAGGCTAGTCAGCCAGCATCTGTCCCTGTGTCTGTCCGTCTGCCAGGCTAGTCAGCCAGCACCTGTCCCTGTGTCTGTCCGTCTGCCAGGCTTGTCAGCCAGCACCTGTCCCTGTGTCTGTCCGTCTGCCAGGCTAGTCAGCCAGCATCTGTCCCTGTCTGTCCGTCTGCCAGGCTAGTCAGCCAGCATCTGTCCCTGTCTGTCCGTCTGCCAGGCTAGTCAGCCAGCATCTGTCCCTGTGTCTGTCCGTCTGCCAGGCTAGTCAGCCAGCATCTGTCCCTGTCTGTCCGTCTGCCAGGCTAGTCAGCCAGCATCTGTCCCTGTCTGTCCGTCTGCCAGGCTAGTCAGCCAGCCTCTGTCCCTGTGTCTGTCCGTCAGCCAGCCTCTGTCCCTGTGTCTGTCCGTCTGCCAGGCTGGTCAGTCAGCCTCTGTCCCTGTCCGTCAGCCAGCCTGTCCCTGTCCACCCGCCCGTCTGTCTGTCTGTCTGTGTGAAGCATGTTATCTGCCTGACTGAATCTGAACCCAGTCTATGAATGTCATTCCTCAGAGCCTCAGAGACACGTGGTATTTCCAGATGACTCTTCCTACAACAGGCTAGAAGTCACCATTTAATTTTGTTTACCCTTAAAAATCCCTGGGTTGTGTGTGTAGAGGGGGAAACATGATATCACAGTACCAAATCAGATGTTTCTACAGCAGCTGAGAGATTAGTTATTTTGAGTGTGCCAGGAAACAGAAGTGTAGATATCAGTGGAAGAGATGTGGGCCTTAAAGTCCTGTTTTTACTGCCTCCAGGGTTCTCAACCGGGTTTCTTTTTCAGGGGTATCGTGTGAACCCTGCCTCCAGGGGTATCGGGTGAACCCTGCCTCCAGGGATGTGCGTGAGTGACGAGATGAAGAAGAAGAGGGGGAGGAAGACTAGGAGAGGCTTACTTGATGGAGTTTCTGAAGTGATCTTCGGCCGGGTTTTTCACAGTGCAGCTGTTGAGCAGCCACAGATCAGCCTCCGCAGGGTCCTCTGGAGGGAGGGAGAGAGGGAGAGAGGGAGAGAGGGAGAGAGGGAGAGAGGGAGAGAGGGAGAGAGGGAGAGAGAGATGGAGACAGAGAGTAAGCGAAGAGAGAGAGAGAAGGAGCGAGACGGAGACAGAGAGTAAGAGAAGACAGAGAGAGTAAGAGAAGAGAGAGAGAGAGTAAGAGAAGAGAGAGAGAGAGACAGAGAGAGTAGGAGAAGAGAGAGAGAGAGAGTAAGAAAAGACAGAGAGAGTAAGAGAAGAGAGAGAGAGACAGATAGAGTAAGAGAAGACAGAGAGAGTAAGAGAAGAGAGAGAGACAGAGAGAGTAAGAGAAGACAGAGAGAGTAAGAGAAGACAGAGAGAGTAAGAGAAGAGAGAGAGAGACAGAGAGAGTAGGAGAAGAGAGAGAGAGACAGAGAGAGTAAGAGAAGACAGAGAGTAAGAGAAGAGAGAGAGAGAGTAAGAGAAGAGAGAGAGAGACAGAGAGAGTAGGAGAAGAAAGAGAGAGACAGAGAGAGTAAGCGAAGAGAGAGAGAGAAGGAGCGAGACGGAGACAGAGAGAGTAAGCGAAGAGAGAGAGGTGGAGGGAAGACAACAGAAGTTCAGTATTAGATCAAATCACAACTCAACAACCCAGGACCCTTCAGCCCGTTCCACACACCCATTAATATCGCACTTCTCCAGTTACAGCAATTAATTGTGTCCTCCCCCTCCCCCTCATCCCCTTCCTCCTCCTCCTCATCCCCCCCCCCCCCCCCCCCCCTGACCAGAGCAGCGAGGGGAGGCGAGGCGGAATACGATGCCAGGATCAGCTGGACCTCAGGGGGATAGTGGGAGTTTTATCCTCCATACCCCAGCCTCCAAGCTATCTGCCTGGAGACCTGTCACACTGCGTAATGAATAAACACACACACACGGTATGATTCTATTCCTGCCTGGCGCAGTGCAAGCCTCCTGCATCCTCCCACACCGCTGAACTAGATATTTCACTTACTATCCATTACCCAGCCTCACTGGAGCAAACACAGGCCCTGTGTCGGGCTGTGAGGCTCTAATGGAGGCAGGCTCCCCCTCCTCCTCAACCCCCTCCCCCTCCCTGACCAGAGCAGCGAGGGGGGGGGGGGGGGGGCTCTCACCACGCACCACACGGGTCGCAGGCGGGGAGAACCCAGGAACCACCCAGACACCCCCTTCTTGCCTTTCCTCGCCTCAGGTAACAACATATCAAAGGCCTATACCCAGAGAGAGGAGGCAGGGACAGGCCTATACCCAGAGAGAGGAGGCAGGGACAGACCTATACCCAGAGAGAGGAGGCAGGGACAGGCCTATAGCCAGAGAGAGGAGGCAGGGACAGGCCTATAGCCAGAGAGAGGAGTCGGGGACAGGCCTATACCCAGAGAGAGGAGTCGGGGACAGGCCTATACCCAGAGAGATGAGGCAGGGACAGGCCTATACCCAGAGAGATGAGGCAGGGACAGGCCTATACCCAGAGAGATGAGGCAGGGACAGGCCTATACCCAGAGAGAGGAGGCAGGGACAGGCCTATAGCCAGAGAGAGGAGGCAGGGACAGGCCTATAGCCAGAGAGAGGAGTCGGGGACAGGCCTATACCCAGAGAGAGGAGTCGGGGACAGGCCTATACCCAGAGAGAGGAGGCAGGGACAGGCCTATAGCCAGAGAGAGGAGGCAGGGACAGGCCTATAGCCAGAGAGAGGAGTCGGGGACAGGCCTATACCCAGAGAGAGGAGTCGGGGACAGGCCTATACCCAGAGAGAGGAGGCAGGGACAGGCCTATAGCCAGAGAGAGGAGGCAGGGACAGGCCTATAGCCAGAGAGAGGAGTCGGGGACAGGCCTATACCCAGAGAGAGGAGTCGGGGACAGGCCTATACCCAGAGAGAGGAGGCAGGGACAGGCCTATACCCAGAGAGAGGAGGCAGGGACCAGAGAGAGGAGGCAGGGACAGGCCTATACCCAAATTACAATAAGAAGCTAAATATTTATTCTGTTTTCTGTTAAAGCCTATATAACAGGGTGTCTTTAGCAACACACCCACAGTGTTAAAGCCTATATAACAGGGTGTCATTAGCAACACACCCACAGTGTTAAACACACCCACGGTGTTAAAGCCTATACAACAGGGTGTCATTATGAACACACCCACAGTGTTAAAGCCTATACAACAGGGTGTCATTATGAACACACCCACAGTGTTTAAAGGCTACAGAACCCCTGCTGCTGTAAAGGCAGTGGGTTCAGTAATTGTTGTTGACAGAAGTGAAACCAGAACTAAATGTACAGTAAAAACTGTGAAAGGGAGAAAAGAAAACCCAGAAAACAGCAGCAGAGACAGGAAGGAAGTGGTCCGGCTAACCTAGCGTGGTGTGATGACGCCCACTGGTGTGAGAAACGGAGCGTTTACCGAACACACAACGCCAACAGACACGATCCATTCTAAATCACTTAACATCCGTAAAAAAACCCTTGGGGGAGATATATATTTTTTTTTTTAAGACTCACGACACTAAATCTAATGCGAGATTAGTTTGACACAACTCCATACTGTCTGTGTGTGTGTGTGTGTGTGTGTGTGTGTGTGTGTGTGTGTGTGGGTGTGTGTGTGTGTGTGTGTCTCTGTTTACTGTGAGAACTTACTCCATTACTCCTCCTGAAGCAGTAACACACTATACTGATGAACACCAGACTTAAAACACACAGCGTATGAGTCACACTACAGACAGCAGTAACACACTATACTGATGAACACCAGACTTAAAACACACACAGCGTATGAGTCACACTACAGACAGCAGTAACACACTATACTGATGAACACCAGACTTAAAACACACACAGCGTATGAGTCACACTACAGACAGCAGTAACACACTATACTGATGAACACCAGACTTAAAACACACGCACCACTCTGCCCGCGAAGGAAGGACATTAAGGTGAATGAACTACTTAGCCATTAAACCAATCTAAACAGGAATATATTTATTTTTATTGAACCGATATCTTGCTATGTTAAAACCTTGTAAAAGAACCCTGGGAGTAAGGTCAAAGGTTGGATCAAAAACCCTGGGAGTAAGGTCAAAGGTTGGATCAAAAACCCTGGGAGTAAGGTCAAAGGTTGGATCAAAAACCCTGGGAGTAAGGTCAAAGGTTGGACCAAAAACCCTGGGAGTAAGGTCAAAGGTTGGATCAAAAACCCTGGGAGTAAGGTCAAAGGTTGGATCAAAAACCCTGGGAGTAAGGTCAAAGGTTGGATCAAAAACCCTGGGAGTAAGGTCAAAGGTTGGATCAAAAACAGGTGTTAAATGAATCACTTATAAACGGAAAGAAAGTCGAGAGTTGACTTGTGTTTTGTTTATCTTGGTAGGAAGTGGAAACGTGACGTCCTGGAAGTTCACTGCCTGGAAGTCAATTCATTTGGTTTCTGGGAAACTGAGTCGTCAGAGGTCCTCTTCCTCTTCGACCAATAGCAACGCGTACGGACAGGCATGGCCAATCAACTCTACTGCCACCTTCTGGTTTGGAGTGTCTCAACAAGGCCGAGTGGCCGACGACTCCACAAGGCCGAGTGGCCGACGACTCCACAAGGCCGAGTGGCCGACGACTCCACAAGGCCGAGTGGCCGACGACTCCACAAGGCCGAGTGGCCGACGACTCCACACGGCCGAGTGGCCGACGACTCCACACGGCCGAGTGGCCGACGACTCCACAAGGCCGAGTGGCCGACGACTCCACAAGGCCGAGTGGCCGACGACTCAACAAGGCCGAGTGGCCGACGACTCAACAAGGCCGGGTGGCCGACAGCCTAGGAACAGTGGGTTAACTGCCTGTTCAGGGGCAGAACGACAGATTTTTACCTCGTCAGCTCGGGGATTTGAACTTGCAACCTTCCGGTTACAAGTCCAACACTCTAACCACTAGGCTACCTGCCGCCCCTCCACTCTAACCACTAGGCTACCTGCCGTCCCTCCACTCTAACCACTAGGCTACCTGCCGCAGCCATTGTGAGTGTAACCCTGAGTTTACCAGTCAAATTCCCGGGGTGAGAGGTTTCAAGCCCATGCTACTCATCATTTGCCAAAACACCTGGTTTGTTTCAGCCAGGGGCAACAAAGTCGCATCACGTTTGTTAAGATTCCATCGCAGAAACGGACCACCCCACATTTATTAAATGTAATCTATTTTTTTTAAATGTTTATGACCATGATTTTATTTTTATGACGGTCTTCATCCGTAACCACTTCGTGAACTGTCAGATAAATATCAGCAATCTAGACGACCTATGTGTCGCAAAATAGCTAGCTAGCTCTCTGATCTTACGTATCTGAACTGGGCTACAAATATCGTCCAACGAACCATCATACCGGCCTAATCAGAGATTTGTGTCAAACAATTTGCAACAATGTTTTCATAAATATAATAATCAGCAATATAATCTGGGGAAGATAAGTAGGATTCATTTCACAAGTCTGAAACCATAAAAGTAGGATTCATTTCACAAGTCTGAAACCATAAAAGTAGGATTCATTTCACAAGTCTGAAACCATAAAAGTAGGATTCATTTCACAAGTCCGAAACCATAAGTAAAACTATATTTTTTCTGGGACAGACAGACAGAGACAGAGACGGACAGATCAACGTGTTCTGTCGTAGCGAGGGGTCGGGAGCGACCCAGACGAGGGGTCGGGAGCGACCCAGACGCGGGTTGGCACAGTCAGCCCTTCACAGCCATGCCAGCTGCACATCAAGCTCGGCATCAACACAACCTGAGCCCTGCAAAACAACCAGCCCCGTGGGACGCGTTCCTTGAATAGAGAGAGACAAACACACAAACAATAAGGTCCCTGATCCACAACACACAGCAGCTATAGATCTCTGCAGAGGTTAACTCACTCTACCTGAGACACACACACACACAGCAGATCCACAACACACAGCACCTATAGATCTCTGCAGAGGTTAACTCACTCTACCTGACACACACACACACACACACACATCACCTATAGATCTCTGCAGAGGTTAACTCACTCTACCTGACACACACACACACACACACACACACACACATCACCTATAGATCTCTGCAGAGGTTAACTCACTCTACCTAAGAGCCACACACACACACACACACAGCACCTATAGATCTCTGCAGAGGTTAACTCACTCTACCTAAGAGCCACACACACACACACATCACCTATAGATCTCTACAGAGGTTTAACTCACTCTACCTGAGACACACACACACACACACCCTCTGTAGAGATATATAGGTGCTAACTCACTCTACCTAAGAGCCACACACACTCACACACCACCTATAGATCTCTGCAGAGGTTTAACTCACTCTACCTGAGAGCCACACACACACAGCACCTATAGATCTCTACAGAGGTTTAACTCACTCTACCTGAGACACACACACACACACACACACACACACACACACACCACCTATAGATCTCTGCAGAGGTTAACTCACTCTACCTGAGAGCCACACACACACAGCAGCTGCAGGCTGGGAGTAGCCTCAGCTGTGACCCATTTCCCCTCCACCTGCGGGTTTCCCCTCCCGAGTAAAAAAACAGAACAACAATAACAACCCCTCTGTCACCATGACAACCCCTCTATCACTGTGACCCAGTTACTCCACACTGACCAGTCCTTGTCTTAAATCACAGGCAGACCAGGACACCAGGTTAGCTAGGCTAGCGAAACCAAATGAGTCTGGAGAAGGGACCCAACCAAGCTAACGATCATCTGTCACAGAGGCAGCTCTTACACATAGGCCCTTAGAGAAATTCACTGTTACCGGGCACATAAATAGCCCAGGGTGCATCCCAAATGGCACCCTATTCCCTATATAGTGCACTACTTTAGACCAGGACCAAATGGCACCCTATTCCCTATATAGTGCACTACTTTTGACCATATCCCATAGAGAATAGTAGGGTGCCCTTCGTTTTTTGTAAGATCAATAAATAATATAGTTGACAAAGGGGGAACATTGTGTTTAATTTGAGGTTTGTTTCCCGGAACTCAGTCACACTGTTTAATTATGTCATTAGGAGTCAGAGTCAGAGTCAAATCACTCAGGGTGAACTAAACACAGCTGTAGTTTCTGTTTAATTATGTCATTAGGAGTCAGAGTCAGAGTCCCTCAGGGTGAACTAAACACAGCTGTAGTTTCTGTTTAATTATGTCATTAGGAGTCAGAGTCAGAGTCCCTCAGGGTGAACTAAACACAGCTGTAGTCTCTGTTTAATTATGTCATTAGGAGTCAGAGTCAAATCACTCAGGGTGAACTAAACACAGCTGTAGTCTCTGTTTAATTATGTCATTAGGAGTCAGAGTCAGAGTCCCTCAGGGTGAACTAAACGCAGCTGTAGTTTCTGTTTAATTATGTCATTAGGAGTCAGAGTCAAATCACTCAGGGTGAACTAAACACAGCTGTAGTCTCTGTTTACTTATGTCATTAGGAGTCAGAGTCAGAGTCAGAGTCCCTCAGGGTGAACTAAACGCAGCTGTAGTTTCTGTTTAATTATGTCATTAGGAGTCAGAGTCAAATCACTCAGGGCGAACTAAACACAGCTGTAGTCTCTGTAGTTTCTGTTTAATTATGTAATTAGGAGTCAGAGTCAAATCACTCAGGGTGAACTAAACACAGCTGTAGTTTCTGTTTAATTATGTCATTAGGAGTCAGAGTCAAATCACTCAGGGTGAACTAAACACAGCTGTAGTCTCTGTTTAATTATGTCATTAGGAGTCAGAGTCAAATCACTCAGGGTGAACTAAACACAGCTGTAGTCTCTGTTTAATTATGTCATTAGGAGTCAGAGTCAGAGTCATAGTTTCAGGACATACCTCCATTTTTCTTTCTATAGTTTGAGGCGTGGGATGTTCTGACTCAGCCTGTCTGCCTTCTGTTCAGAGACAACAATATCAGGGAGGGAAGTGCGAATAGTGACGGTTTTGGTAGATTTGAATTCTGCTGTTGATTTACAAGCATGAAGTTAGTTATCGTGTGTATGATGACGTCATATAACTAACTCTATCTTTACCTTGAAACCAGTGACACAGTCAGTCAGTTACTAAGGGGGAACTCATATTTTTACAAGGCCATTTACACACACACACACACACACACACACACACACACACACACACACACACACACACACACACACACACGTTTGTTTTCTTGTTAAAACCCATTCTAGTTTCAGGAAGCATCCTTGAAATGTGTGTAATCCTCTTGATAAAGCCCACTATAACAAACAGATGTACAGGTTTAAAAAGATTCACATGGAACCGTACGAGGGCCATTCACATAAAATATTAAACAACTGGATCGATTGGATAAGGGGTTAAATATATACATTTTATTTCCTTTCTAATAATAAAAACACCCAACAACATTACGGTACCTTGTTTTTGAGGGTGGAAGAACGCAGAAACACCCAGCGCAGTTTAAGAGTAAATAACAGAATACAAAGAAACACTATTTAAAGACTGCTGGCTGTCCAGCAGGACAAGGCCACATAGCAGGGAGACATTCATGGCTTAGACTCCCAGCCTGTAGATCTACTGGCTGTCCAGCAGGACAAGGCCACATAGCAGGGAGACATTCATGGCTTAGACTCCCAGCCTGTAGATCTACTGGCTGTCCAGCAGGACAAGGCCACATAGCAGGGAGACATTCATGGCTTAGACTCCCAGCCTGTAGATCTACTGGCTGTCCAGCAGGACAAGGGCACATAGCAGGGAGACATTCATGGCTTAGACTCCCAGCCTGTAGATCTACTGGCTGTCCAGCAGGACAAGGCCACATAGCAGGGAGACATTCATGGCTTAGACTCCCAGCCTGTAGATCTACTGGCTGTCCAGCAGGACAAGGCCACATAGCAGGGAGACATTCATGGCTTAGACTCCCAGCCTGTAGATCTACTGACTGTCCAGCAGGACAAGGCCACATAGCAGGGAGACATTCATGGCTTAGACTCCCAGCCTGTAGATCTACTGGCTGTCCAGCAGGACAAGGCCACATAGCAGGGAGACATTCATGGCTTAGACTCCCAGCCTGTAGATCTACTGGCTGTCCAGCAGGACAAGGCCACATAGCAGGGAGACATTCATGGCTTAGACTCCCAGCCTGTAGATCTAATGGCTGTCCAGCAGGACAAGGCCACATAGCAGGGAGACATTCATGGCTTAGACTCCCAGCCTGTAGATCTACTGACTGTCCAGCAGGACAAGGCCACATAGCAGGGAGACATTCATGGCTTAGACTCCCAGCCTGTAGATCTACTGGCTGTCCAGCAGGACAAGGCCACATAGCAGGGAGACATTCATGGCTTAGACTCCCAGCCTGTAGATCTACTGGCTGTCCAGCAGGACAAGGCCACATAGCAGGGAGACATTCATGGCTTAGACTCCCAGCCTGTAGATCTACTGGCTGTCCAGCAGGACAAGGGCACATAGCAGGGAGACATTCATGGCTTAGACTCCCAGCCTGTAGATCTACTGGCTGTCCAGCAGGACAAGGCCACATAGCAGGGAGACATTCATGGCTTAGACTCCCAGCCTGTAGATCTACTGGCTGTCCAGCAAGACAAGGGCACATAGCAGGGAGACATTCATGGCTTAGACTCCCAGCCTGTAGATCTACTGAAGACAATACAACATGGAGCTATGGGCATAAACACAGGGAGGAATTCAGTCACGGAGGAATAGGAGGGGGGGGTAGTTCTCACCAATCTGTTGGGCTAACAAGAGAGACAAAACAAGAGAGAGGGGAAAGGCGGGAGGGGAGGGAGTGTGTCAGTGAGGAAAAGATAGAAGGTGGAAAGGAGGGAAGGGAGGGAGAGGAGGGAGTGTGTCAGCGAAGAAAAGAGAGAGAAGGTGAACAGGAGGAAGGAGAGGGAGCCAGGGGGGGGAAGCAGGAGAGCAAGGAAGGAGACAGAAGGAATGAAGAGAAGGAAGAAAAGTGAGAGGGGAGGGAACTCCCCTAACAGGCAGATAAGACCAGAGTCTAATGTAAATTAAGAGCAGCTCTCCCTCCCTAACAGACAGATAAGACCAGAGTCTAATGTAAATGAAGAGCAGCTCTCCCTCCCTAAATGAAGGGCAGCTCTCCCTCCCTAACAGGCAGATAAGACCAGAGTCTAATGTAAATGAAGAGCAGCTCTCCCTCCCTAACAGGCAGATAAGACCAGAGTCTAATGTAAATGAAGAGCAGCTCTCCCTCCCTAACAGGCAGATAAGACCAGAGTCTAATGTAA
Source organism: Oncorhynchus mykiss (assembly GCF_057628025.1). Classification (NCBI taxonomy): domain Eukaryota; kingdom Metazoa; phylum Chordata; class Actinopteri; order Salmoniformes; family Salmonidae; genus Oncorhynchus; species Oncorhynchus mykiss. The sequence goes on from NC_143023.1 coordinate 4,429,649, forward strand.
ATTAAGAGCAGCTCTCCCTCCCTAACAGGCAGATAAGACCAGAGTCTAATGTAAATGAAGAGCAGCTCTCCCTCCCTAACAGACAGATAAGACTACAGTATGATGTATAACAGAAGTGTGGTGTCTAACGCCAACGTATCCTGGGATTCTGTGAGACACTATGACTGTTACAGTAGATGACTCTACAGACTCCGCCGAGTCACTGAAACACAGCTACTGACGACACTATGACTGTTACAGTAGATGACTCTACAGACTCCGCCGAGTCACTGAAACACAGCTACTGACGACACTATGCTACCTCATTATGACAGAGACTACTTCCTCCACAGCCAGTCTAGTCTGGGCTGTCTAACACACAGGACCAGACCACAAAGCCTGAGACACAGACCTAACAGCGCTACTCTGGGACACAGCCAAGCTCCGTTGGCCAGCTCATTATAACAGATGATTTCAGAGCCAGTCCACTGGCTCCAATCTCTCCATTTCCACATGGGCCACCGTAGCGCTCCTGTTCCAGACGGCCTCTGCCATCCGTTATCCACAGCGCCAAAACAACTCGTTTTCACTGATGTCTTTCATCATTACCTTCAAAACACACCTCCCGTCTGTCTGTCATCAATCATTACTGTGGAGTAAAGGGCTTTCACTCACTCACACAGAAGTGGCTGGCCAGCAGCGGCCCGAGAACCAACCAGAGAGAGGGTTTTATGAACCGTTGGTGCCAGGGTGTGTGTGTGTGTGGCAGGCGCTGGGTAAACCAGAGAGGGCTCAGAGAGAGAGAGAGATAGAGAGGGCTCAGAGAGAGAGAGAGATAGAGAGGGCTCAGAGAGAGAGAGAGATAGAGAGGGCTCAGAGAGAGAGAGAGATAGAGAGGGCTCAGAGAGAGAGATAGAGAGGGCTCAGAGAGAGAGAGATAGAGAGGGCTCAGAGAGAGAGAGAGATAGAGAGGGCTCAGAGAGAGAGAGAGATAGAGAGGGCTCAGAGAGAGAGAGAGATAGAGAGGGCTCAGAGAGAGAGAGAGATAGAGAGGGCTCAGAGAGAGAGAGAGATAGAGAGGGCTCAGAGAGAGAGAGAGATAGAGAGGGCTCAGAGAGAGAGAGAGATAGAGAGGGCTCAGAGAGAGAGAGAGATAGAGAGGGCTCAGAGAGAGAGAGAGATAGAGAGGGCTCAGAGAGAGAGAGAGATAGAGGGCTCAGAGAGAGAGAGAGATAGAGAGGGCTCAGAGAGAGAGAGAGAGAGAGAGGGCTCAGAGAGAGAGAGAGATAGAGAGGGCTCAGAGAGAGAGAGAGATAGAGAGGGCTCAGAGAGAGAGAGAGATAGAGAGGGCTCAGAGAGAGATAGATAAAAAGAGAAGAGAAGAGAAGAGAAGAGAAGAGAAGAGAAGAGAAGAGAAGAGAGAGAGAGAGAGAGAGAGGTGTGTTGAAAAGCACAGTGACTATAAAAAGCAGGCTGACTGGAGGCTCAACAGGCCGTGCTGCTCTGCACTCAGGCTGACTGGAGGCTCAACAGGCCGTGCTGCTCTGCACTCAGGCTGACTGGAGGCTCAACAGGCCGTGCTGCTCTGCACTCAGGCTGACTGGAGGCTCAACAGGCCGTGCTGCTCTGCACTCAGGCTGACTGGAGGCTCAACAGGCCGTGCTGCTCTGCACTCAGGCTGACTGGAGGCTCAACAGGCCGTGCTGCTCTGCACTCAGGCTGACTGGAGGCTCAACAGGCCGTGCTGCTCTGCACTCAGGCTGACTGGAGGCTCAACAGGCCGTGCTGCTCTGCACTCAGGCTGACTGGAGGCTCAACAGGCCGTGCTGCTCTGCACTCAGGCTGACTGGAGGCTCAACAGGCCGTGCTGCTCTGCACTCAGGCCGACTGGAGGCTCAACAGGCCGTGCTGCTCTGCACTCAGGCCGACTGGAGGCTCAACAGGCCGTGCTGCTCTGCACTCAGGCCGACTGGAGGCTCAACAGGCCGTGCTGCTCTGCACTCAGGCCGACTGGAGGCTCAACAGGCCGTGCTGCTCTGCACTCAGGCCGACTGGAGGCTCAACAGGCCGTGCTGCTCTGCACTCAGGCCGACTGGAGGCTCAACAGGCCGTGCTGCTCTGCACTCAGGCCGACTGGAGGCTCAACAGGCCGTGCTGCTCTGCACTCAGGCCGACTGGAGGCTCAACAGGCCGTGCTGCTCTGCACTCAGGCCGACTGGAGGCTCAACAGGCCGTGCTGCTCTGCACTCAGGCCGACTGGAGGCTCAACAGGCCGTGCTGCTCTGCACTCAGGCCGACTGGAGGCTCAACAGGCCGTGCTGCTCTGCACTCAGGCCGACTGGAGGCTCAACAGGCCGTGCTGCTCTGCACTCAGGCCGACTGGAGGCTCAACAGGCCGTGCTGCTCTGCACTCAGGCCGACTGGAGGCTCAACAGGCCGTGCTGCTCTGCACTCAGGCCGACTGGAGGCTCAACAGGCCGTGCTGCTCTGCACTCAGGCCGACTGGAGGCTCAACAGGCCGTGCTGCTCTGCACTCAGGCCGACTGGAGGCTCAACAGGCCGTGCTGCTCTGCACTCAGGCCGACTGGAGGCTCAACAGGCCGTGCTGCTCTGCACTCAGGCCGACTGGAGGCTCAACAGGCCGTGCTGCTCTGCACTCAGGCCGACTGGAGGCTCAACAGGCCGTGCTGCTCTGCACTCAGGCCGACTGGAGGCTCAACAGGCCGTGCTGCTCTGCACTCAGGCCGACTGGAGGCTCAACAGGCCGTGCTGCTCTGCACTCAGGCCGACTGGAGGCTCAACAGGCCGTGCTGCTCTGCACTCAGGCCGACTGGAGGCTCAACAGGCCGTGCTGCTCTGCACTCAGGCCGACTGGAGGCTCAACAGGCCGTGCTGCTCTGCACTCAGGCCGACTGGAGGCTCAACAGGCCGTGCTGCTCTGCACTCAGGCCGACTGGAGGCTCAACAGGCCGTGCTGCTCTGCACTCAGGCCGACTGGAGGCTCAACAGGCCGTGCTGCTCTGCACTCAGGCCGACTGGAGGCTCAACAGGCCGTGCTGCTCTGCACTCAGGCCGACTGGAGGCTCAACAGGCCGTGCTGCTCTGCACTCAGGCCGACTGGAGGCTCAACAGGCCGTGCTGCTCTGCACTCAGGCCGACTGGAGGCTCAACAGGCCGTGCTGCTCTGCACTCAGGCCGACTGGAGGCTCAACAGGCCGTGCTGCTCTGCACTCAGGCCGACTGGAGGCTCAACAGGCCGTGCTGCTCTGCACTCAGGCCGACTGGAGGCTCAACAGGCCGTGCTGCTCTGCACTCAGGCCGACTGGAGGCTCAACAGGCCGTGCTGCTCTGCACTCAGGCCGACTGGAGGCTCAACAGGCCGTGCTGCTCTGCACTCAGGCCGACTGGAGGCTCAACAGGCCGTGCTGCTCTGCACTCAGGCCGACTGGAGGCTCAACAGGCCGTGCTGCTCTGCACTCAGGCCGACTGGAGGCTCAACAGGCCGTGCTGCTCTGCACTCAGGCCGACTGGAGGCTCAACAGGCCGTGCTGCTCTGCACTCAGGCCGACTGGAGGCTCAACAGGCCGTGCTGCTCTGCACTCAGGCCGACTGGAGGCTCAACAGGCCGTGCTGCTCTGCACTCAGGCTGACTGGAGGCTCAACAGGCCGTGCTGCTCTGCACTCAGGCTGACTGGAGGCTCAACAGGCCGTGCTGCTCTGCACTCAGGCTGACTGGAGGCTCAACAGGCCGTGCTGCTCTGCACTCAGGCTGACTGGAGGCTCAACAGGCCGTGCTGCTCTGCACTCAGGCTGACTGGAGGCTCAACAGGCCGTGCTGCTCTGCACTCAGGCTGACTGGAGGCTCAACAGGCCGTGCTGCTCTGCACTCAGGCTGACTGGAGGCTCAACAGGCCGTGCTGCTCTGCACTCAGGCTGACTGGAGGCTCAACAGGCCGTGCTGCTCTGCACTCAGGCTGACTGGAGGCTCAACAGGCCGTGCTGCTCTGCACTCAGGCTGACTGGAGGCTCAACAGGCCGTGCTGCTCTGCACTCAGGCTGACTGGAGGCTCAACAGGCCGTGCTGCTCTGCACTCAGGCTGACTGGAGGCTCAACAGGCCGTGCTGCTCTGCACTCAGGCTGACTGGAGGCTCAACAGGCCGTGCTGCTCTGCACTCAGGCTGACTGGAGGCTCAACAGGCCGTGCTGCTCTGCACTCAGGCTGACTGGAGGCTCAACAGGCCGTGCTGCTCTGCACTCAGGCTGACTGGAGGCTCAACAGGCCGTGCTGCTCTGCACTCAGGCTGACTGGAGGCTCAACAGGCCGTGCTGCTCTGCACTCAGGCTGACTGGAGGCTCAACAGGCCGTGCTGCTCTGCACTCAGGCTGACTGGAGGCTCAACAGGCCGTGCTGCTCTGCACTCAGGCTGACTGGAGGCTCAACAGGCCGTGCTGCTCTGCACTCAGGCTGACTGGAGGCTCAACAGGCCGTGCTGCTCTGCACTCAGGCTGACTGGAGGCTCAACAGGCCGTGCTGCTCTGCACTCAGGCTGACTGGAGGCTCAACAGGCCGTGCTGCTCTGCACTCAGGCTGACTGGAGGCTCAACAGGCCGTGCTGCTCTGCACTCAGGCTGACTGGAGGCTCAACAGGCCGTGCTGCTCTGCACTCAGGCTGACTGGAGGCTCAACAGGCCGTGCTGCTCTGCACTCAGGCTGACTGGAGGCTCAACAGGCCGTGCTGCTCTGCACTCAGGCTGACTGGAGGCTCAACAGGCCGTGCTGCTCTGCACTCAGGCTGACTGGAGGCTCAACAGGCCGTGCTGCTCTGCACTCAGGCTGACTGGAGGCTCAACAGGCCGTGCTGCTCTGCACTCAGGCTGACTGGAGGCTCAACAGGCCGTGCTGCTCTGCACTCAGGCTGACTGGAGGCTCAACAGGCCGTGCTGCTCTGCACTCAGGCTGACTGGAGGCTCAACAGGCCGTGCTGCTCTGCACTCAGGCTGACTGGAGGCTCAACAGGCCGTGCTGCTCTGCACTCAGGCTGACTGGAGGCTCAACAGGCCGTGCTGCTCTGCACTCAGGCTGACTGGAGGCTCAACAGGCCGTGCTGCTCTGCACTCAGGCTGACTGGAGGCTCAACAGGCCGTGCTGCTCTGCACTCAGGCTGACTGGAGGCTCAACAGGCCGTGCTGCTCTGCACTCAGGCTGACTGGAGGCTCAACAGGCCGTGCTGCTCTGCACTCAGGCCGACTGGAGGCTCAACAGGCCGTGCTGCTCTGCACTCAGGCCGACTGGAGGCTCAACAGGCCGTGCTGCTCTGCACTCAGGCCGACTGGAGGCTCAACAGGCCGTGCTGCTCTGCACTCAGGCCGACTGGAGGCTCAACAGGCCGTGCTGCTCTGCACTCAGGCCGACTGGAGGCTCAACAGGCCGTGCTGCTCTGCACTCAGGCCGACTGGAGGCTCAACAGGCCGTGCTGCTCTGCACTCAGGCCGACTGGAGGCTCAACAGGCCGTGCTGCTCTGCACTCAGGCCGACTGGAGGCTCAACAGGCCGTGCTGCTCTGCACTCAGGCCGACTGGAGGCTCAACAGGCCGTGCTGCTCTGCACTCAGGCCGACTGGAGGCTCAACAGGCCGTGCTGCTCTGCACTCAGGCCGACTGGAGGCTCAACAGGCCGTGCTGCTCTGCACTCAGGCCGACTGGAGGCTCAACAGGCCGTGCTGCTCTGCACTCAGGCCGACTGGAGGCTCAACAGGCCGTGCTGCTCTGCACTCAGGCTGACTGGAGGCTCAACAGGCCGTGCTGCTCTGCACTCAGGCTGACTGGAGGCTCAACAGGCCGTGCTGCTCTGCACTCAGGCTGACTGGAGGCTCAACAGGCCGTGCTGCTCTGCACTCAGGCTGACTGGAGGCTCAACAGGCCGTGCTGCTCTGCACTCAGGCTGACTGGAGGCTCAACAGGCCGTGCTGCTCTGCACTCAGGCTGACTGGAGGCTCAACAGGCCGTGCTGCTCTGCACTCAGGCTGACTGGAGGCTCAACAGGCCGTGCTGCTCTGCACTCAGGCTGACTGGAGGCTCAACAGGCCGTGCTGCTCTGCACTCAGGCTGACTGGAGGCTCAACAGGCCGTGCTGCTCTGCACTCAGGCTGACTGGAGGCTCAACAGGCCGTGCTGCTCTGCACTCAGGCTGACTGGAGGCTCAACAGGCCGTGCTGCTCTGCACTCAGGCTGACTGGAGGCTCAACAGGCCGTGCTGCTCTGCACTCAGGCTGACTGGAGGCTCAACAGGCCGTGCTGCTCTGCACTCAGGCTGACTGGAGGCTCAACAGGCCGTGCTGCTCTGCACTCAGGCTGACTGGAGGCTCAACAGGCCGTGCTGCTCTGCACTCAGGCTGACTGGAGGCTCAACAGGCCGTGCTGCTCTGCACTCAGGCTGACTGGAGGCTCAACAGGCCGTGCTGCTCTGCACTCAGGCTGACTGGAGGCTCAACAGGCCGTGCTGCTCTGCACTCAGGCTGACTGGAGGCTCAACAGGCCGTGCTGCTCTGCACTCAGGCTGACTGGAGGCTCAACAGGCCGTGCTGCTCTGCACTCAGGCTGACTGGAGGCTCAACAGGCCGTGCTGCTCTGCACTCAGGCTGACTGGAGGCTCAACAGGCCGTGCTGCTCTGCACTCAGGCTGACTGGAGGCTCAACAGGCCGTGCTGCTCTGCACTCAGGCTGACTGGAGGCTCAACAGGCCGTGCTGCTCTGCACTCAGGCTGACTGGAGGCTCAACAGGCCGTGCTGCTCTGCACTCAGGCTGACTGGAGGCTCAACAGGCCGTGCTGCTCTGCACTCAGGCTGACTGGAGGCTCAACAGGCCGTGCTGCTCTGCACTCAGGCTGACTGGAGGCTCAACAGGCCGTGCTGCTCTGCACTCAGGCTGACTGGAGGCTCAACAGGCCGTGCTGCTCTGCACTCAGGCTGACTGGAGGCTCAACAGGCCGTGCTGCTCTGCACTCAGGCTGACTGGAGGCTCAACAGGCCGTGCTGCTCTGCACTCAGGCTGACTGGAGGCTCAACAGGCCGTGCTGCTCTGCACTCAGGCTGACTGGAGGCTCAACAGGCCGTGCTGCTCTGCACTCAGGCTGACTGGAGGCTCAACAGGCCGTGCTGCTCTGCACTCAGGCTGACTGGAGGCTCAACAGGCCGTGCTGCTCTGCACTCAGGCTGACTGGAGGCTCAACAGGCCGTGCTGCTCTGCACTCAGGCTGACTGGAGGCTCAACAGGCCGTGCTGCTCTGCACTCAGGCTGACTGGAGGCTCAACAGGCCGTGCTGCTCTGCACTCAGGCTGACTGGAGGCTCAACAGGCCGTGCTGCTCTGCACTCAGGCTGACTGGAGGCTCAACAGGCCGTGCTGCTCTGCACTCAGGCTGACTGGAGGCTCAACAGGCCGTGCTGCTCTGCACTCAGGCTGACTGGAGGCTCAACAGGCCGTGCTGCTCTGCACTCAGGCTGACTGGAGGCTCAACAGGCCGTGCTGCTCTGCACTCAGGCTGACTGGAGGCTCAACAGGCCGTGCTGCTCTGCACTCAGGCTGACTGGAGGCTCAACAGGCCGTGCTGCTCTGCACTCAGGCTGACTGGAGGCTCAACAGGCCGTGCTGCTCTGCACTCAGGCTGACTGGAGGCTCAACAGGCCGTGCTGCTCTGCACTCAGGCTGACTGGAGGCTCAACAGGCCGTGCTGCTCTGCACTCAGGCTGACTGGAGGCTCAACAGGCCGTGCTGCTCTGCACTCAGGCTGACTGGAGGCTCAACAGGCCGTGCTGCTCTGCACTCAGGCTGACTGGAGGCTCAACAGGCCGTGCTGCTCTGCACTCAGGCTGACTGGAGGCTCAACAGGCCGTGCTGCTCTGCACTCAGGCTGACTGGAGGCTCAACAGGCCGTGCTGCTCTGCACTCAGGCTGACTGGAGGCTCAACAGGCCGTGCTGCTCTGCACTCAGGCTGACTGGAGCTCAAGGCTTCGTGGGTTTTTCAGAGAAGCTCCAGACGGAGAAGCAACAGATTTGACATCCTTCGACATGTCCTGCTACCGTGCTTTGTTGCCAAAGTTATTTTACAGTTCAGGTGAAATGTTATAGGAAGACTTTTATCATTAATAATCATCACATTTTACCCCAACGTTCAAGAGACATGACAGAGAAGAGGTCATGAGTAATGTCGACTTAATTTAACTGCAGGAGAAACAGCTAAAACACTGAGCTGTTAAACATTCAGAGAGAAACTACAGCAGGTTCCCTCAGTGATGGCCAACGGGTTTCATTTTATTTGGCCCACCAAGTTGAGACCAGAGACCAGAGACCTTCTGATGACATGATGTGAGGTGATGAGTTCATATAGACTGGACCTTCCAGCTGTGATGAGGGCAGCACAATAAACACGTTGCTACCAGAGACCAGAGACCTTCTGATGACATGATGTGAGGTGATGAGTTCATATAGACTGGACCTTCCAGCTGTGATGAGGGCAACACAATAAACACGTTTCTACCAGAGACCAGAGACCTTCTGATGACATGATGTGAGGTGATGAGTTCATATAGACTGGACCTTCCAGCTGTGATGAGGGCAGCACAATAAACACGTTGCTACCAGAGACCAGAGACCTTCTGATGACATGATGTGAGGTGATGAGTTCATATAGACTGGACCTTCCAGCTGTGATGAGGGCAGCACAATAAACACGTTGCTACCAGAGACCAGAGACCTTCTGATGACATGATGTGAGGTGATGAGTTCATATAGACTGGACCTTCCAGCTGTGATGAGGGCAGCACAATAAACACGTTGCTACCAGAGACCAGAGACCTTCTGATGACATGATGTGAGGTGATGAGTTCATATAGACTGGACCTTCCAGCTGTGATGAGGGCAGCACAATAAACACGTTGCTACCAGAGACCAGAGACCTTCTGATGACATGATGTGAGGTGATGAGTTCATATAGACTGGACCTTCCAGCTGTGATGAGGGCAGCACAATAAACACGTTGCTACCAGAGACCAGAGACCTTCTGATGACATGATGTGAGGTGATGAGTTCATATAGACTGGACCTTCCAGCTGTGATGAGGGCAGCACAATAAACACGTTGCTACCAGAGACCAGAGACCTTCTGATGACATGATGTGAGGTGATGAGTTCATATAGACTGGACCTTCCAGCTGTGATGAGGGCAGCACAATAAACACGTTGCTACCAGAGACCAGAGACCTTCTGATGACATGATGTGAGGTGATGAGTTCATATAGACTGGACCTTCCAGCTGTGATGAGGGCAGCACAATAAACACGTTGCTACCAGAGACCAGAGACCTTCTGATGACATGATGTGAGGTGATGAGTTCATATAGACTGGACCTTCCAGCTGTGATGAGGGCAGCACAATAAACACGTTGCTACCAGAGACCAGAGACCTTCTGATGACATGATGTGAGGTGATGAGTTAATACAGACTGGACCTTCCAGCTGTGATGAGGGCAGCACAATAAACACGTTGCTACCAGAGACCAGAGACCTTCTGATGACATGATGTGAGGTGATGAGTTCATATAGACTGGACCTTCCAGCTGTGATGAGGGCAGCACAATAAACACGTTGCTACCAGAGACCAGAGACCTTCTGATGACATGATGTGAGGTGATGAGTTCATATAGACTGGACCTTCCAGCTGTGATGAGGGCAGCACAATAAACACGTTGCTACCAGAGACCAGAGACCTTCTGATGACATGATGTGAGGTGATGAGTTCATATAGACTGGACCTTCCAGCTGTGATGAGGGCAGCACAATAAACACGTTGCTACCAGAGACCAGAGACCTTCTGATGACATGATGTGAGGTGATGAGTTCATATAGACTGGACCTTCCAGCTGTGATGAGGGCAGCACAATAAACACGTTGCTACCAGAGACCAGAGACCTTCTGATGACATGATGTGAGGTGATGAGTTAATACAGACTGGACCTTCCAGCTGTGATGAGGGCAGCACAATAAACACGTTGCTACCAGAGACCAGAGACTGAAAGACAAGAGAATAACACTGTTGTATAGAAATACTTGAGTTGGTAAACAGAAAGCAGGCAGTGGCTCCGTTCCAAACGGAACCCTATGTGCCCTGGTCAAAAGTAGTGCACTACATAGAGAATAGGGAGCCGTTTGGGACTCGAGCCAGTGTAAAACCAGGTCATCGGTAGCATGAATCCATCAGACAAGATACTTAGTGACAGATGGAGTCGGCGCTACAAAATGGCACCCTTATTCTCTATTTAGTGCACTACATTTTTTTTACCAGGGCCCTGGTCAATAATAGTGCACTGTACAGGGAGTAGTGTGGCATTTGAGCCACATGCAGAAGCAACGACCTGAATCGGGGTCGAGTTCAGTGGTTGTTTATGTTTATAGACAGAACTTTTTAGAAGCTGAATTATATAAGGGTAATGTCCTAAACACTAAGAGACGTGAACACAAAGGACAGGAGAGAGACACGGTAACAGGACTAAAACCTCTAGATAAATAAAGACTGTTCTGCTTTATAAAAACATAAAGGACAGGAGAGAGACACGGTAACAGGACTAAAACCTCTAGATAAATAAAGACTGTTCTGCTTTAGAAAAACATAAAGCCGTAGGTCTGCACTCAGGCTGACTGGAGGCTGCCATCCTGGAACTGCCCTGAGTAGAGAACCAATTAGGACCAAATGCTAAGCTGCCATCCTGGAACTGCCCTGAGTAGTGAGAACCAATTAGGACCAAATGCTAAGCTGCCATCCTGGAACTGCCCTGAGTAGAGAACCAATTAGGACCAAATGCTAAGCTGCCATCCTGGAACTGCCCTGAGTAGTGAGAACCAATTAGGACCAAATGCTAAGCTGCCATCCTGGAACTGCCCTGAGTAGAGAACCAATTAGGACCAAATGCTAAGCTGCCATCCTGGAACTGCCCTGAGTAGAGAACCAATTAGGACCAAATGCTAAGCTGCCATCCTGGAACTGCAGGACGCAGGGTTGGGCGCAGGGCAGGACGCAGGGCTGGGCGCATGGCAGGACAGGACGCATGACAGGACGCATGGCAGGACGCATGGCAGGACAGGACGCATGGCAGGGCAGGACGGATGGCAGGACTCATGGCATGGCAGGACGCATGGCAGGACGCATGGCATGGCAGGACGCATGGCAGGACGCATGGCATGGCAGGGCGCATGGCAGGACAGGACGCATGGCAGGGCAGGACGCATGGCAGGGCAGGACGCATGGCAGGACAGGACGCATGGCAGGGCAGGACGCATGGCAGGGCAGGACGCATGGCAGGGCAGGACGCATGGCAGGGCAGGACGCATGGCATGGCAGGACGCATGGCATGGCAGGGCGCATGGCAGGGCAGGACGCATGGCAGGGCAGGACGCATGGCAGGGCAGGACGCATGGCAGGGCAGGACGCATGGCAGGGCAGGATGCATGGCAGGACGCATTGCAGGGCAGGACGCATGGCAGGACGCATGGCAGGACGCATGGAAGGGCAGTCTACCTGTGTGGGGGGCCTCGTCTACCTGTGTGGGGGGCCTCGTCTACCTGTGTGGGGGGCCTCGTCTACCTGTGTGGGGGGCCTCGTCTACCTGTGTGGGGGGCCTCGTCTACCTGTGTGGGGGGCCTCGTCTACCTGTGTGGGGGGCCTCGTCTACCTGTGTCCGCCCAGCCACACTGAGCTGACACCACACCTCCAACAGAGCACATGGCTGAAGAGGAGAGGTCTCTCCATCCTCCCCTCACTGCCTCTCATTTGGTCTGCATTAACCTGCCATCAATTCATCACCACATTCCCTGTCAAAGGACCAGAAACACATCAACCCACTGAGTCGTTACTGATTCAGCTGGGCCCCCGCCTCTCCACAGCAGGTCCGATACACTTCTATAAAAAGTTTGAAACTGGACAAAGTACACAGCCAAATCAAGGACAAACGGTCTGAACCAACAGCACACGCTTTGAAAGCATGTCTAAGCAGCAATCGTCAAGGGGAAACCACCACCACGCCGATTATTCAACAGAGACAGAGACAGAGAGAGACAGAGACAGAGACAGAGAGACAGAGAGACAGAGAGACAGAGAGACAGAGAGAGAGACAGAGAGAGAGACAGAGAGAGAGACAGAGACAGAGAGAGAGAGACAGAGAGAGCGAGAGAGAGCGAGAGAGAGCGAGAGAGCGAGAGAGAGCGAGAGAGAGCGAGCGAGAGCGAGCGAGAGAGAGAACATCTAATAGGCCTTAATAACTAAGTGAATGTTTGTTAGTCAGCTTATCTTTCTAATTGAGGATTAAAGAGAACAAAGAGATTAATTTTATTCATCCACCTCTTTTCATTTCCTGGTTCCGGATGAAACATGAGCAACAACAACAACAGCAAATGAGATAATCCCTCCAGCTCTAAAATCAACCCACTTAGCCCCGGCACATCTGAATTAATCATTTTTCATTGGACAACAATAGAAGGGTTCTAGCATTTCAGGACAAACCTTAATGAACGTTTTAGCAATTTAAGCAGGAGTCGAAAGGAAATGGAGTAGAATGTGGATAAAATAGAATGGTTTCTTTCATAACGGGAGAATAATAAGGTCTGTTATCAGAGGACAACATATTACTGTCTGACTGGAGGGTGAGCAGTGTAAAAAGTCTGTTATTAGAGACAACATATTACTGTCTGACTGGAGGGTGAGCAGTGTAAACGTGTTATCAGAGACAACATATTACTGTCTGACTGGAGGGTGAGCAGTGTAAACGTGTTATCAGAGACAACATATCACTGTCTGACTGGAGGGTGAGCCGTGTAAACGTGTTATTAGAGACAACATATTACTGTCTGACTGGAGGGTGAGCAGTGTAAACGTGTTATCAGAGACAACATATTACTGTCTGACTGGAGGGTGAGCAGTGTAAACGTGTTATCAGAGACAACATATTACTGTCTGACTGGAGGGTGAGCAGTGTAAACGTGTTATTAGAGACAACATATTACTGTCTGACTGGAGGGTGAGCAGTGTAAACGTGTTATCAGAGGACAACATATTACTGTCTGACTGGAGGGTGAGCAGGGTAAACGTGTTATCAGAGGACAACATATTACTGTCTGACTGGAGGGTGAGCAGTGTAAACGTGTTATCAGAGACAACATATTACTGTCTGACTGGAGGGTGAGCAGTGTAAACGTGTTAGAGACACCATATTACTGTCTGACTGGAGGGTGAGCAGTGTAAACGTGTTAGAGACAACATATTACTGTCTGACTGGAGGGTGAGCAGTGTAAACGTGTTATCAGAGGACAACATATTACTGTCTGACTGGAGGGTGAGCAGTGTAAACGTATTAGAGACAACATATTACTGTCTGACTGGAGGGTGAGCAGTGTAAATGTGTTATCAGAGACAACATATTACTGTCTGACTGGAGGGTGAGCAGTGTAAACGTGTTATCAGAGACAACATATTACTGTCTGACTGGAGGGTGAGCAGTGTAAACGTGTTATCAGAGGACAACATATTACTGTCTGACTGGAGGGTGAGCAGTGTAAACGTGTTATTAGAGACAACATATTACTGTCTGACTGGAGGGTGAGCAGTGTAAACGTGTTATCAGAGGACAACATATTACTGTCTGACTGGAGGGTGAGCAGTGTAAACGTGTTATCAGAGGACAACATATTACTGTCTGACTGGAGGGTGAGCAGTGTAAATGTGTTATCAGAGACAACATATTACTGTCTGACTGGAGGGTGAGCAGTGTAAACGTGTTATCAGAGACAACATATTACTGTCTGACTGGAGGGTGAGCAGTGTAAACGAGTTAGCGACAACATATTACTGTCTGACTGGAGGGTGAGCAGTGTAAACGTGTTATTAGAGACAACATATTACTGTCTGACTGGAGGGTGAGCAGTGTAAACGTGTTATCAGAGACAACATATTACTGTCTGACTGGAGGGTGAGCAGTGTAAACGTGTTATCAGAGGACAACATATTACTGTCTGACTGGAGGGTGAGCAGTGTAAACGTGTTATTAGAGACAACATATTACTGTCTGACTGGAGGGTGAGCAGTGTAAACGTGTTATCAGAGACAACATATTACTGTCTGACTGGAGGGTGAGCAGTGTAAACGTGTTATTAGAGACAACATATTACTGTCTGACTGGAGGGTGAGCAGTGTAAACGTGTTATCAGAGACAACATATTACTGTCTGGCTGGAGGGTGAGCAGTGTAAACGTGTTATCAGAGGACAACATATTACTGTCTGACTGGAGGGTGAGCAGTGTAAACGTGTTATCAGAGGACAACATATTACTGTCTGACTGGAGGGTGAGCAGTGTAAACGTGTTATCAGAGGACAACATATTACTGTCTGACTGGAGGGTGAGCAGTGTAAACGTGTTATCAGAGACAACATATTACTGTCTGACTGGAGGGTGAGCAGTGTAAACGTGTTATCAGAGACAACATATTACTGTCTGACTGGAGGGTGAGCAGTGTAAACGTGTTATTAGAGACAACATATTACTGTCTGACTGGAGGGTGAGCAGTGTAAACGTGTTATCAGAGACAACATATTACTGTCTGACTGGAGGGTGAGCAGTGTAAACGTGTTATCAGAGACAACATATTACTGTCTGACTGGAGGGTGAGCAGTGTAAACGTGTTATCAGAGACAACATATTACTGTCTGACTGGAGGGTGAGCAGTGTAAACGTGTTATCAGAGACAACATATTACTGTCTGACTGGAGGGTGAGCAGTGTAAACGTGTTATTAGAGACAACATATTACTGTCTGACTGGAGGGTGAGCAGTGTAAACGTGTTATTAGAGACAACATATTACTGTCTGACTGGAGGGTGAGCAGTGTAAACGTGTTATCAGAGACAACATATTACTGTCTGACTGGAAGGTGAGCAGTGTAAACGTGTTATCAGAGGACAACATATTACTGTCTGACTGGAGGGTGAGCAGTGTAAACATGTTATCAGAGGACAACATATTACTGTCTGACTGGAGGGTGAGCAGTGTAAACGTGTTATCAGAGACAACATATTACTGTCTGACTGGAGGGTGAGCAGTGTAAACGTGTTATCAGAGACAACATATTACTGTCTGACTGGAGGGTGAGCAGTGTAAACGTGTTATCAGAGACAACATATTACTGTCTGACTGGAGGGTGAGCAGTGTAAACGTGTTATCAGAGGACAACATATTACTGTCTGACTGGAGGGTGAGCAGTGTAAACGTGTTATCAGAGACAACATATTACTGTCTGACTGGAGGGTGAGCAGTGTAAAAAGTCAGTTATTATTTCCAACAGAAATCTAAAATGAACTTGCAGAAAGTGTGTGGCCCAGAAAGCGACTCTGACGTCTTGCTCTGGACGGATGAATACTGCAATATCTGGAGGGTATTAGCCCCCTGTCCTGTCAGAGACACACACAGCTTCCTGTAATGTCAGCTTTACTTCCTGTTACAACTGAAGACCAGATAGAGAGAGCGAGAGGAAGAGAGAGAGAGCGAGAGCGAGAGGAAGAGAGAGAGAGCGAGAGGAAGAGAGAGAGAGCGAGAGCGAGAGGAAGAGAGAGAGAGCGAGAGGAAGAGAGCGAGAGGAAGAGAGAGAGAGCGAGAGGAAGAGAGAGAGAGCGAGAGGAAGAGCGAGAGCGAGAGGAAGAGAGAGAGCGAGAGGAAGAGAGAGAGCGAGAGGAAGAGAGAGAGCGAGAGGAAGAGAGAGAGCGAGAGGAAGAGAGAGAGCGAGAGGAAGAGAGAGAGCGAGAGGAAGAGACAGAGCGAGAGGGGTAGCCACTCGGCCGTCACAAAGACAGACTCAATCCTGTCATTACATCTTACCTGTTACTGCAGGACACACTATTGGCACACGGACACTGAGGAATTTCATGCTTCACGAGCTACACTTCTGTTCAAACTCTTTTTCTCTCTCTCGGTCACTCTCTTTCCCCCAAACTTCTCATTCTCTCCATTTTCTCTCCCTCCCTCCCTCTCCCTCTTCCCCTCAGTAGAATTAGGCCTTTCAGCCAAGCAGAAATGTCTGGACCAAAAACCTAATTACAAATGTAGCCCAAGGACAGGAAGAAATGCATGAGCTAAAATACTATAGCCTTGAGTTATATAGCAACAGACATACAGAGAGACCCCCCCACCCCGCCCCGCCGGAGGTCCCACTAGCCTCCCAACAGACACAGAGAGACCCCCCCCCCCCCGCCGGAGGTCCCACTAGCCTCCCAACAGACATACAGAGAGACCCCCCCACCCCCCCCCCCGCCGGAGGTCCCACTAGCCTCCCAACAGACATACAGAGAGAGACCCCCACCCCCCGTCCCACTAGCCTCCCAACAGACATACAGAGAGACCCCCCCCCCCGTCCCACTAGGCTCCCAGTGGGTTCAAATCAACCTGGCTCCAGACGCCGCCCGTTTGAGGTAATTGCGTCTATTTAAATTCTTCCAGGAGGGAAAGACGAGGAGAAAAGGGAAGAGACGACTGGCGAGTTGAAAGGACTGTAGCGACACCGGCCGAGGACAGAGGACTGTAGAGACACCGGCCGAGGACAGAGGACTGTAGCGACACCGGCCGAGGACAGAGGACTGTAGCGACACCGGCCGAGGACAGAGGACTGTAGCGACACCGGCCGAGGACAGAGGACTGTAGCGACACCGGCCGAGGACAGAGGACTGTAGCGACACCGGCCGAGGACAGAGGACTGTAGCGACACCGGCCGAGGAAAGAGGACTGTAGCGACACCGGCCGAGGACAGAGGACTGTAGCGACACCGGCCGAGGACAGAGGACTGTAGCGACACCGGCCGAGGACAGAGGACTGTAGCGACACCGGCCGAGGACAGAGGACTGTAGCGACACCGGCCGAGGAAAGAGGACTGTAGCGACACCGGCCGAGGAAAGAGGACTGTAGCGACACCGGCCGAGGAAAGAGGAGACAGGAGATGGAGTCAGTGGAGGGAGGACAGAGGACAGAGGCTGAGGCATTTTGATAATGTGTCGTTTGTGGCTCACCTCACGGTAAAATGGCTGCTCGCTCAGGCAGGTAATCTGAGGGGGAAAATGTGTCTGTCCGCCCGTCTGGGCAAAGGCTCCCCCACCCACCCCTCTCTACCCCTGGTGACTGCAGATATCGTGTCTAGTCTACTGTGTACTTTCTCTACCCAGACTCTCATTGCTTTTTAAAGTCCATTACAGCGAGACGGTGTGTGACGGTCCTTCAATATTTGGATGTGCATGAAAAGACAAATGAATTAGGCATTACAGCTGTACAGTGATCCAAGCAGAAGACCCTGTCAGTTACCAGAGGGTTGATCAGCTGAGGCACGAACCTAGAGTCATAGAGTTCAACAGAGTTCTTATGGTTTCATCAACACAGGTTCATGTAAAGTCATAGAGTTCAACAGAGTTCTTATGGTTTCATCAACACAGGTTCATGTAAAGTCATATTAAACTCCTAACACTGGTTCCAAATAACACAAGGGGAGGATCCTTCATTCACTGGCTGCAGGTTTAATACATGTCAACGTGATGTCCCATAAACCCAAATTACAACGAAGGGATGTGGAGGGGGGGGGATGAGGAGGGGAAGGAGTGAGGGGAAGGAGTGAGGATGAGGGGCTAGGAGGAAGGGGGGCAGGGATCGGTGCACCTGGGGTCCATCTCCTTTTATAAAGCAGAGAGAGGCTCATATTCACAGAGGTTAAAGGAGTATCACTGGGGCTTCTGACTATTACACTGATTACTGAAGAGGATGAGAGCTTTAATTAAGGACATCCACCATTTTCCCTGTAGAGCTCTCTCTCTCTCAGATATTCCCAGCTTCCTCCGCTCCAGCACAGAGTTACACCTGTATCCTTCACATCAGCTGATGACTGAGGTGTCCACATCTCAGATAAACTGTTCCTCTCAGATCTACAAACTGGAGACATTTATTTCAACCAACCCACACCCATCATCCCGTGATTTACTACGAATAATAAAACCAGATTAACAGTTCAACTTTATGAACGCTCTCTGTCCCTCATTTGATCGTCGTGCACACGGCCGCACAGCGCAGCAGTCACCATTATCCCCCCCCCCCCCCCCCCCCCGGGGGTCCAACGACAGGGGGACTCCCCATGGAAATGCTCCTGTCCAGTCTCTCTTCTCATCCGAACACAATATCAATGTGTTCATACAGCCTAGAGCGGGCGCCCTGAAAAACCTCCTGCAATTAATCAGACAGCCGGGCTGTAGGGTGGCCTGTCAGGGAGATGGATAGGACACAGAGGAAGCATAGGAGTGGTGTGTGTGTGTGTGTGTGTGTGTGTGTGTGTGGCACTGATCCCAGGTGTCCGTGGACAATAAACGACAGCACGGGGACAGGGCGGACGGCCGTCTGTATATTAACAGCAGCAGGAGACACACGGCTGATGAAAAGCACAGAGAGGATTTCATCTGAGCCCTCATATTGATCTCATCAGAATTGACTGTCTGTTGATTCTGTTTAAGTCCAACTGTAGCCATATTGTTAACCTCTCAGAATAGAGAAGGGTCAAGGAGGCAGAGTTATAGCTCTGACTACAATACTGCAGAGTAGGTGGTGCTACAGAGTAGGTGGTGCTACAGAGTAGGTGGTGCTGCAGAGTAGGTGGTGCTGCAGAGTAGGTGGTGCTGCAGAGTAGGTGGTGCTGCAGAGTAGGTGCTGCTACAGAGTAGGTGGTGCTACAGCTACAGAGTAGGTGGTGCTGCTGCTACAGAGTAGGTGGTGCTGCTGCTACAGAGTAGGTGGTGCTGCTGCTACAGAGTAGGTGGTGCTGCTGCTACAGAGTAGGTGGTGCTGCTGCTACAGAGTAGGTGGTGCTGCTGCTACAGAGTAGGTGGTGCTGCTGCTACAGAGTAGGTGGTGCTGCTGCTACAGAGTAGGTGGTGCTGCTGCTACAGAGTAGGTGGTGCTGCTGCTACAGAGTAGGTGGTGCTGCTGCTACAGAGTAGGTGGTGCTGCAGAGTAGGTGGTGCTGCTGCTACAGAGTAGGTGGTGCTGCTGCTACAGAGTAGGTGGTGCTGCTGCTACAGAGTAGGTGGTGCTGCTGCTACAGAGTAGGTGGTGCTGCTGCTACAGAGTAGGTGGTGCTACAGAGTAGGTGGTGCTACAGAGTAGGTGGTGCTGCTGCTACAGAGTAGGTGGTGCTACAGAGTAGGTGGTGCTACAGAGTAGGTGGTGCTACAGAGTAGGTGGTGCTGCTGCTACAGAGTAGGTGGTGCTACAGAGTAGGTGGTGCTGCTGCTACAGAGTAGGTGGTGCTACAGAGTAGGTGGTGCTACAGAGTAGGTGGTGCTGCTGCTACAGAGTAGGTGGTGCTGCTGCTACAGAGTAGGTGGTGCTACAGAGTAGGTGGTGCTGCTGCTACAGAGTAGGTGGTGCTGCTGCTACAGAGTAGGTGGTGCTACAGAGTAGGTGGTGCTGCTGCTACAGAGTAGGTGGTGCTACAGAGTAGGTGGTGCTGCTGCTACAGAGTAGGTGGTGCTGCTGCTACAGAGTAGGTGGTGCTACAGAGTAGGTGGTGCTGCTGCTACAGAGTAGGTGGTGCTACAGAGTAGGTGGTGCTACAGAGTAGGTGGTGCTGCTGCTACAGAGTAGGTGGTGCTGCTGCTACAGAGTAGGTGGTGCTACAGAGTAGGTGGTGCTGCTGCTACAGAGTAGGTGG
Organism: Oncorhynchus mykiss; assembly: GCF_057628025.1. NCBI lineage: Eukaryota > Metazoa > Chordata > Actinopteri > Salmoniformes > Salmonidae > Oncorhynchus > Oncorhynchus mykiss. The sequence continues at coordinate 4,449,395 of NC_143023.1, forward strand.
TGCTACAGAGTAGGTGGTGCTACAAAGTAGGTGGTGCTGCTGCTACAGAGTAGGTGGTGCTACAGAGTAGGTGGTGCTGCTGCTACAGAGTAGGTGGTGCTGCTGCTACAGAGTAGGTGGTGCTGCTGCTACAGAGTAGGTGGTGCTGCTGCTACAGAGTAGGTGGTGCTGCTGCTACAGAGTAGGTGGTGCTGCTGCTACAGAGTAGGTGGTGCTGCTGCTACAGAGTAGGTGGTGCTGCTGCTACAGAGTAGGTGGTGCTGCTGCTACAGAGTAGGTGGTGCTACAGAGTAGGTGGTGCTGCTGCTACAGAGTAGGTGGTGCTGCTGCTACAGAGTAGGTGGTGCTGCAGAGTAGGCTGTAAAAAATAAATCCCCATAAAAATCTGTCAGTTTTAAGTTAAGCCAAACCGTTTGGACTTTTGTGGATTTTGTGACAAACTGATTTTCGAGATGTCTCCGTCTGACAAACACCGTTCAGGCCATCACCTTTCACCGCAGAGGCGGAAGTGCGTCATGAACTGGACCTGAAGAAGAACAAGGAGGACTTCACCGCAGAGGCGGAAGTGCGTCATGAACTGGACCTGAAGAAGAACAAGAAGGATTTCAGCGTACTGGTAATTGCCACTCGGTTGAGTTGGAAGGAGGATATAAGAGACGAATACGAGACTACAGAGGAGGAAGGATTTTGACAGGAATATGGAGAGTGACATGGTTGAGTTGTGTTTCCTGACAATAACAGTAAGAGTCAGTTCACCTTCTGAGCGGACTGGAGGCCAAAGTTCAGCCAACACAACAACCACATTACGTTATGAATATCCTATAGCGGCCGGGAGCGCTTTCCAAACAGTCAAGTCTTAATGACAAAAACAGGAATTAACTCCCAACAAATACTTCAGGGAGCTGGTTTCTGAGCATGCTAATATAAATGTGTATTAAATGCAGTAAATCGTGTATAATATGTGGCTTAAAATGCATATTAGAGTACATATTACACAGAATATTCCAGTACATAAATATTATTCTTCACACAAAGGGAAAGGGTGAGGACCAGAAGGCTCAACGTCCAAATCAAATCAACTTTACTTCTTACTAAGTTTAAACCAGAAGGCTCAACGTCCAAATCAAATCAACTTTACTTCTTACTAAGTTTAAAACCAGAAGGCTGAACGTCCAAATCAAAGCAACTTTACTTCTTACTACGTTTAAACCAGAAGGCTCAACGTCCAAATCAAATCAACTTTACTTCTTACTACGTTTAAACCAGAAGGCTCAACGTCCAAATCAAATCAACTTTACTTCTTACTAAGTTTAAACCAGAAGGCTGAACGTCCAAATCAAATCAGCTTTACTTCTTACTAAGTTTAAACCAGAAGGCTCAACGTCCAAATCAAATCAACTTTACTTCTTACTACGTTTAAACCAGAAGTCTCAACGTCCAAATCAAATCAGCTTTACTTCTTACTAAGTTTAAACCAGAAGGCTCAACGTCCAAATCAAATCAGCTTTACTTCTTACTAAGTTTAAACCAGAAGGCTCAACGTCCAAATCAAATCAGCTTTACTTCTTACTAAGTTTAAACCAGAAGGCTCAACGTCCAAATCAAATCAACTTTACTTCTTACTACGTTTAAAACCAGAAGGCCCAACGTCCAAATCAAATCAACTTTACTTCTTACTACGTTTAAAACCAGAAGGCTCAACGTCCAAATCAAATCAACTTTACTTCTTACTAAGTTTAAACCAGAAGGCCCAACGTCCAAATCAAATCAGCTTTACTTCTTACTAAGTTTAAAACCAGGAGGCCCAACGTCCAAATCAAATCAACTTTACTTCTTACTAAGTTTAAACCAGAAGGCCCAACGTCCAAATCAAATCAGCTTTACTTCTTACTAAGTTTAAAACCAGAAGGCCCAACGTCCAAATCAAATCAACTTTACTTCTTACTAAGTTTAAACCAGAAGGCCCAACGTCCAAATCAAATCAGCTTTACTTCTTACTACGTTTAAACCAGAAGGCTCAACGTCCAAATCAAATCAGCTTTACTTCTTACTACGTTTAAACCAGAAGGCTCAACGTCCAAATCAAATCAGCTTTACTTCTTACTAAGTTTAAACCAGAAGGCTCAACGTCCAAATCAAATCAACTTTACTTCTTACTAAGTTTAAAACCAGAAGGCTCAACGTCCAAATCAAATCAACTTTACTTCTTACTAAGTTTAAACCAGAAGGCTCAACGTCCAAATCAAATCAACTTTACTTCTTACTAAGTTTAAACCAGAAGGCTCAACGTCCAAATCAAATCAACTTTACTTCTTACTAAGTTTAAACCAGAAGGCTGAACGTCCAAATCTAATCAACTTTTCTCCTTACTAAGTTTAAACCAGAAGGCTCAACGTCCAAATCAAATCAACTTTACTTCTTACTAAGTTTAAACCAGAAGGCCCAACGTCCAAATCAAATCAACTTTACTTCTTACTAAGTTTAAAACCAGAAGGCTCAACGTCCAAATCAAATCAACTTTACTTCTTACTAAGTTTAAAACCAGAAGGCTCAACGTCCAAATCAAATCAACTTTACTCCTTACTAAGTTTAAACCAGAAGGCTCAACGTCCAAATCAAATCAACTTTACTTCTTACTAAGTTTAAACCAGAAGGCTCAACGTCCAAATCAAATCAGCTTTACTTCTTACTAAGTTTAAAACCAGGAGGCCCAACGTCCAAATCAAATCAATTTTACTTCTTACTAAGTTTAAACCAGAAGGCTCAACGTCCAAATCAAATCAACTTTACTTCTTACTACGTTTAAACCAGAAGGCTCAACGTCCAAATCAAATCAACTTTACTTCTTACTAAGTTTAAACCAGAAGGCTCAACGTCCAAATCAAATCAACTTTACTTCTTACTACGTTTAAACCAGAAGGCTCAACGTCCAAATCAAATCAACTTTACTTCTTACTAAGTTTAAACCAGAAGGCTCAACGTCCAAATCAAATCAACTTTACTTCTTACTAAGTTTAAACCAGAAGGCTCAACGTCCAAATCAAATCAACTTTACTTCTTACTAAGTTTAAACCAGAAGGCTCAACGTCCAAATCAAATCAACTTTAATTCTTACTAAGTTTGAACCAGAAGGCTCAACGTCCAAATCAAATCAACTTTACTTCTTACTAAGTTTAAACCAGAAGGCTCAACGTCCAAATCAAATCAAATTTTAATTTGTCACACACACGCTTAGCAGTGCAGCAATATCTAACAAGTAATCTAACAACTCCACGACAACTACCTAATACACACAAATAAAAAATAAAAAAGGAATAAGAATATAAACATAAATATATGGATGAACAATGACATTAAATAAATACATTTAAAAATATATATTTTAAAATCCTGCAAAGTTTCCTAAGGACTAGAAGCGAGGCAGCCCTCTCCGTCGACGCCATCTTGAAGCCACCGCGGGGCTATGCCATAGAATGAGTAAATCATGTTGTTAAGCGAGGCAGCCCTCTCCGTCGTCGTCATCTTGAAGCCACCGGGGGGCTATGCCATTGAATGAGTAAATCATGTTGTTAAGCGAGGCAGCCCTCTCCGTCGTCACCATCTTGAAGCCACCGGGGGGCTATGCCATAGAATGAGTAAATCATGTTGTTAAGCGAGGCAGCCCTCTCTGTCGTCACCATCTTGACGCCACCGCGGGGCTATGCCATAGAATGAGTAAATCATGTTGTTAAGCGAGGCAGCCCTCTCCGTCGTCGTCATCTTGAAGCCACCGGGGGGCTATGCCATTGAATGAGTAAATCATGTTGTTAAGCGAGGCAGCCCTCTCCGTCGTCACCATCTTGAAGCCACCGGGGGGCTATGCCATAGAATGAGTAAATCATGTTGTTAAGCGAGGCAGCCCTCTCTGTCGTCACCATCTTGAAGCCACCGGGGGGCTATGCCATAGAATGAGTAAATCATGTTGTTAAGCGAGGCAGCCCTCTCCGTCGTCACCATCTTGAAGCCACCGGGGGGCTATGCCATAGAATGAGTAAATCATGTTGTTAAGCGAGGCAGCCCTCTCCGTCGTCGTCATCTTGAAGCCACCGGGGGGCTATGCCATAGAATGAGTAAATCATGTTGTTAAGCGAGGCAGCCCTCTCCGTCGTCGCCATCTTGAAGCCACCGTGGGGCTATGCCATAGAATGAGTAAATCATGTTGTTAAGCGAGGCAGCCCTCTCCGTCGACGCCATCTTGAAGCCACCGGGGCTACGCCATAGAATGAGTAAATCATGTTGTTAATCAGTGTTTTCTAAATAACAGTATTTACCTGTGAAGCAGCTAGAGGCTGTATCATATCTAATATCATGATGTTCCCAGGACCACGGTGGACGGCCAATCAACCGCAGAGACACACACACACACACCAGACCGCAGAGACACACACACACACGCACACACACCAGACCGCAGAGACACACACACACCGCAGAGCCTCTGCCAGTGTGCCCGTAAATACCTGCCATTTCTACCACAGCATCCGATCCAAGATGGCAGCCATCTAGTCGCCTCAAAATCACGTGCCAACAGAACTTCCAAATAGACCGCAATTACCTTCTATAGAAAACACGGGAGACAGACTCCTCCCCCCCCCCTCCCCGTCTTCTGAAGCTCTGATAATGACATGTAATCATATGATTACAGACCGGCCGACATTAAAAGACTTCTGATATACAGTTTCCTTCCTGAACTAGCTGGGCATATATCCCTACTATTTCTGAGTGCTCCACTCTTGAGGTTCTCCCTCTACAAGCATCATAAACCTTTCATATACACTATATATATATATATATATAAATATATATCACGTCTTTGAAGTCTCTTCTGAGAGCCCCTGCATTATTGACGATATAGATCATAACCTGAGTTCATAACCCACTGGAGACTTAGATATGTAATGTTATCCATAAAAATAAAAATAAAACCCAGACCTACTTATTAGTAAGTTTCCTAACTTTTCACGTCTCCCCACACAGACTGAGTAGCTAGAGGGTGTCGCCATGGAGACTGGCATGAGGGAGAGAGTGATGGGAGACCAACAGTGATACAACTACATCTGACATACCATCACACCTCTACAGATAACTATATCTGACACACACAGATATGCTATACCAGCCAGCCAGCCAGCCTGGTTTTACTGTCCTTGTGGGGACCAGAAGTCATCACCAGATTAGTAGAACCAGGAACATTCAGACCAGTGGGAACATTTCTCCAGTCCCCACAGGGAAAGGGCGATTTTACACTCAGGGATTAGGTTTAAGGTTACAATAAGGGTTAGGTGTTCGGTTTAGAGGCTACGGTTAGGTTCAGAGGTTACGGTTAGGTTCAGAGGTTACGGTTCGGTTCAGAGGTTAGGGTTAGGTTCAGAGGTTAGGGTTAGGTTCAGAGGTTAGGGTTAGGTTCAGAGGTTACGGTTAGGTTCAGAGGTTAGGGTTAGGTTCAGAGGTTACGGTTAGGTTCAGAGGTTACGGTTAGGTTCAGAGGTTACGGTTAGGTTCAGAGGTTACGGTTAGGTTCAGAGGTTAGGGTTAGGTTCAGAGGTTAGGGTTAGGTTCAGAGGTTACGGTTAGGTTCAGAGGTTACGGTTAGGTTCAGAGGTTACGGTTAGGTTCAGAGGTTAGGTTCAGAGGTTAGGTTCAGAGGTTAGGTTCAGAGGTTAGGTTCAGAGGTTACGGTTAGGTGAAGGGAAAATGGGAATCAATTATTTGGCACCCACAAGGATAGCAAAACAAATGTGTGCATGCATTTCTACATATGAGTCTAAGCCCAGTAGAGGCGTGCCCTGGGGTCATACGACAGGTCCCCAATACTTCAGTGAGAGCACCCCCACCATGGCCCCCTTCCCCCCAGCCTCCCCTCACTCCCCAGCCCTCATCGTTCATCTCTTGCTCCATGGATCAGCCGCTGACCTTGGGAAAAGAGCAAGAGGGAACTGAGGGAGGGGTGAAAATTTAGAGGGGAGGGACACTACTAAGCTAACAGCCTGACGGGGCTCTCCAGCTGAAAAACAGGGGAGGGACACCACTGAGCTAACAGCCTGTCGGGGCTCTCCAGCTGAAAAACAGGGGAGGGACACCACTGAGCTAACAGCCTGTCGGGGCTCTCCAGCTGAAAAACAGGGGAGGGACACCACTGAGCTAACAGCCTGTCGGGGCTCTCCAGCTGAAAAACAGGGGAGGGACACCACTGAGCTAACAGCCTGTCGGGGCTCTCCAGCTGAAAAACAGGGAAGGGACACCACTGAGCTAACAGCCTGTCGGGGCTCTCCAGCTGAAAAACAGCCGTGGGAAGTCCTTTAGTTGACCCAAAATGTTTGAAACGAACTGCATATTAAATAAATATATATTAAAAGTGATAACACTTCCCTCCCAGCCCCACACCAGCGCATTAAGTATCTTCACGTCCCGACACAAGGGACTCACCCCAAGTAGAGGAAAGAGAAAAGCGCTTGGTCAGGAACCTGGCTGTAATAAGGCTTCATTAAAACAGGCTAACGGCTCTCAGTGGATCAATGAGGCCTAAAACTAGGTCATTAAAAAGAGTTTTAACTCATTAAACCAATAAAATGTTGACTGTGGACTGGCCGGAGAGATCTTTAGCCAATCAGAGTAGGGCTCCTCTAGTAAGTTTGACTCTAACACCGAGGTGTGTGGTGTGTCTTGACTGATGGTGATACCATAGGGCTGTGTCTGAAAACATTAGCTAGCTAGCTGTCAAATTCTTGCTTCCTCCATGTTTGTTTCCTCAACTCTTCTCAAAGCAGAGGAATCAAGGATTTGACAGCTAGTAAATGTTTTTCAGAAACCGCCTAGACATACACTTCCTGACAGCGAGGATAACACTTCCTGACAGCGAGGATAACACTTCCTGACAGCGAGGATAACACTTCCTGACAGCGAGGATAACACTTCCTGGCAGCGAGGATAACACTTCCTGGCAGCGAGGATACACTTCCTGACAGCGAGGATAACACTTCCTGACAGCGAGGATAACACTTCCTGACAGCGAGGATAACACTTCCTGACAGTGAGGATAACACTTCCTGACAGCGAGGATAACACTTCCTGACAGCGAGGATAACACTTCCTGACAGCGAGGATAACACTTCCTGACAGCGAGGATACACTTCCTGACAGTGAGAATACACTGTGACGAGGACAGTTTCCATGACCCTGTTACAGACCAGTTACAGACCGGGTTACAGACCAGTTACAGACCCCGTTACAGACCATGTTAGAAGAGACCCATCTACCTACAGACTCATTTTATAGAGGGTCTAATATAGAAGAGGCCCATCTACCCAGACTCATTTTATAGAGGGTCTAATATAGAAGAGGCCCATCTACCTACAGACTCATTTTATAGAGGGTCTAATACAGAAGAGGCCCATCTACCCAGACTCATTTTATAGAGGGTCTAATATAGAAGAGGCCCATCTACCTACAGACTCATTTTATAGAGGGTCTAATATAGAAGAGGCACATCTACCTACAGACTAATTTTATAGAGGGTCTAATATAGAAGAGGCCCATCTACCTACAGACTCATTTTATAGGGGGTCTAATATAGAAGAGACCCATCTACCTACAGACTCATTTTATAGAGGGTCTAATGCAGAAGAGGCCCATCTACCCAGACTCATTTTATAGAGGGTCTAATATAGAAGAGGCCCATCTACCCAGACTCATTTTATAGGGGGTCTAATATAGAAGAGGCCCATCTACCTACAGAATCATTTTATAGGGGGTCTAATATAGAAGAGGCCCATCTACCTACTGACTAATGTTATAGGTGGTCTAATATAGAAGAGGCCCATCTACCCAGACTCATTTTATAGGGGGTCTAATATAGAAGAGGCCCATCTACCCAGACTCATTTTATAGAGGGTCTAATATAGAAGAGGCCCATCTACCCAGACTCATTTTATAGGGGGTCTAATAGAGAAGAGGCCCATCTACCCAGACTCATTTTATAGAGGGCCTAATATAGAAGAGGCCCATCTACCTACAGACTCATTTTATAGGGGGTCTAATATAGAAGAGGCCCATCTACCTACAGACTCATTTTATAGGGGGTCTAATATAGAAGAGGCCCATCTACCCAGACTCATTTTATAGGGGTTTTAATACAGAAGAGGCCCATCTACCTACAGACTCATTTTTAAAAGGGGTCTTTGCTCAGAATCTAAGATACGCCAATGATTATCCCACACAGCTGTGATTCCATCAAAGCCCTTAATTCTACCCTCTACCTCATCCTACACCATGGCAGGTAGGACGGAGCCCAACTATGCAGAAAGCTCTGGGGCATGACAGTCAGTGCCTCGCCTTCCGATCCTTTCAGCTTAGCGGAGCTCCAAGCCACCAAATATATAAGCCTTAGAATTGCTCTGTATTGCCTGTGAATATGCACCGGTAGCACCCGTGGAGCGTAGCTCCGAATATGCACCGGTAGCACCCGTGGAGCGTAGCTCCGAATATGCCGAATTAGGCACGGCATTATCTTAGATTCACAGCACGACCACGGCAAAGTTCTAGAAAGTTCTCCCTGAAGGATTCTGCCACTTCCTCTTTCAAGACTGAGCTGGATTCAATGGTGTTATCATATTAACGTGGAAACTACCGGAAGATAAAGTCCTCACATTCTGTGGAAAAACGACACGCGTTGACTACAGCGCAAGTGGAGCAGGACGAGTCACGAATGTTGTGAGACGAACAACCACTAGTTTGGACCAGGAGACTGAAGTGCACTATAAAAGGAACTAGGGTGCCATAGAGTTCAAATGTGACCTAACCCTAACCTCCCCCCCCCCCATTCTGCTTCCAGCCAGTCTCTCTACCACAGCAAGACACACTATTAGTAGGTCCGTTTCAAAACTGCGGTGCGGAGGAGATGAATGGAATCACAGAATCACGGAATCACGGAATCACAGAATCACGGAATCACGGAATCCCGAGTGGCCGCAGCGGTCGTAGGCACTTCATCTCAGCGCTAGAGGTGTCACTACAGACACCCTGGTTCGATTCCAGGCTGTATCACAACCGGCCGTGATTAGGAGTCCCATAGGGCGGCGCACAATTGGCCCAGCGTCGTTCGGGTTAGGGTTTGGCCGGGGTAGGCAGTCTCACTCACTACCCCTTTCTCTTACCCCTCTTGTTCCTCGTCTCCTCCTCACCCCTCTCAATCCCCCCTTCTCTCGCTTCCCCCACTCAACCCGCTAATGACGACCCAACTGAGGAGTCATGATGGCTAACATGATAGATCAATTACAGCCAAGTCAGTCTAAACCATGCTAACCACACGATGGCTAACATGATGGATCGATTACAGTCAAGCCAGTCTAAACCATGCTAACCACACGATGGCTAACATGATGGATGGATTACAGCCAAGCCAGTCTAAACCATGCTAACCACACAATGGCTAACATGATAGATCGATTACAGCCAAGCCAGTCTAAACCATGCTAACCACACGATGGCTAACATGGATGGATTACAGCCAAGCCAGTCTAAACCATGCTAACCACACGATGGCTAACATGGATGGATTACAGCCAAGCCAGTCTAAACCATGCTAACCACACGATGGCTAACATGATAGATCGATTACAGCCAAGCCAGTCTAAACCATGCTAACCACACGATGGCTAACATGGATGGATTACAGCCAAGCCAGTCTAAACCATGCTAACCACACGATGGCTAACATGATGGATCGATTACAGCCAAGCCAGTCTAAACCATGCTAACCACACGATGGCTAACATGATAGATCGATTACAGCCAAGCCAGTCGAAACCATGCTAACCACACGATGGCTAACATGATGGATGGATTACAGCCAAGCCAGTCTAAACCATGCTAACCACACGATGGCTAACATGGATGGTTTACAGCCAAGCCAGTCTAAACCATGCTAACCACACGATGGCTAACATGATGGATGGATTACAGCCAAGCCAGTCTAAACCATGCTAACCACACGATGGCTAACATGATGGATGGATTACAGCCAAGCCAGTCTAAACCATGCTAACCACACGATGGCTAACATGATAGATCGATTACAGCCAAGCCAGTCTAAACCATGCTAACCACACGATGGATCGATTACAGCCAAGCCAGTCTAAACCATGCTAACCACACGATGGCTAACATGATGGATGGATTACAGCCAAGCCAGTCTAAACCATGCTAACGAGCTCTGCACCAAGGGCCTGCTCCGTTCGTGTGTTCCGTACTCTAGGTGGTGTGTGTGTTCCGTACTCTAGGTGGTGTGTGTGTGTTCCGTACGCTCGGTGGTGTGTGTGTGTTCCGTACGCTCAGTGTGTGTGTGTGTGTGTGTGTGTGTGTAAGGGCCTGCTTCCTGCCCTGGATGCCCTTCACAGGAGTCATTTCATCTTTATCTGGGTCGGTCCTTCCGTTGGAGCCAAACAGATCGAGTCGGTCCTTCCGTTGGAACCAAACAGACCGGGTCGGTCCTTCCGTTGGAGCCAAACAGACCGGGTCGGTCCTTCCGTTGGAGCCAAACAGACCGGGTCGGTCCTTCCGTTGGAACCAAACAGACCGGGTCGGTCCTTCCGTTGGAACCAAACAGACTGGGTCGGTCCTTCAGTTGGAGCCAAACAGATCGGGTCGGTCCTTCCGTTGGAACCAAACAGACCGGGTCGGTCCTTCCGTTGGAACCAAACAGACCGGGCCGGTCCTTCCGTTGGAACCAAAACAGACCGGGTCGGTCCTTCCGTAGGAACCAAACAGACCGGGTCGGTCCTTCAGTTGGAACCAAACAGACCGGTCGGTCCTTCAGTTGGAACCAAGTAGAAGGGAGTGTGAGTCTAGGCTCTGATAATAGGGAGGAAGAACCACACTAGACTCATTCTCCTCCTCTATCGGAGGCCGCGACGAGGAAGCCATTCTCCTCCTCTATCGGAGGCCGCGAGGAGGAAGCCATTCTCCTCCTCTATCGGAGGCCGTGAGGAGGAAGCCATTCTCCTCCTCTATCGGAGGCCGCGAGGAGGAAGCCATTCTCCTCCTCTATCGGAGGCCGCGACGAGGAAGCCATTCTCCTCCTCTATCGGAGGCCGCGATGAGGAAGCCAATCTCCTCCTCTATCTAAGGCCACAAGGAATTCATAGTCCCACCCCTCTCTCTTCTCTCTCCAATTACATCAACCTCACTGTCGTCATCTGGTCTTAGTGAAGTCCGTAATGTGCTGAATGTTAAAATAGAGTATTTCTCTGATTGAAAGCAGACAAAAACACACACCACAGCATGTCAAAGGGTTCATTCCCTGCAGTTCACATAAACACAGCTAAGCACAGGCTACATCTTTTAGCATTCAGACATTTTCCAAGATACTAGTGCACCATAATAAACAGTCCATTAAATCTAGTTCTCGATTAACCTATTTGTATTGTGGTATATGTTCTATGTAATGGAGTCTTCCTAACACGTGTGTGTGTGTGTGTGTGTGTGTGTGTGTGTGTGTGTGTGTCAGTACCTCAGTCAGGATTATACACAAAGACATCAGCCATGGAGCCAACTGTCAACCCACTGTCACAACCCCAAACACACACAAGCTCAACACACCCACACACACACACACACACAGCAGCCAAATATTTACATGTGATTTCAAAGCCATTCCAAATGTGATTGTGTTGGCTGTTTGCTGAAGAGATGACAGTATATATTTATTATGAGGGCGGAGTGAGATGGAGAGATGGTCCCCCTGTCAGTTTGCTCCCTTTGGCCTCGATCATTTCAGTTGAACCATCAGAGTAATGTGCTCAAAGGGGACGTCAGTTACTGGAGTTTAGTATTTATGGACCTCGGCCAAGATGAAAGAGGTTAACAGCAGACAACCTGTCTGCCAGCCCACTGTTTACCATTTCTGTTATAGATCCCCCGTCTGGTCAGGGGACCTGAGGTTGAGTCTCATTGGTCAAACAAACTGGGCATGGGGCTGATTTATTCAAATAGGAGTGGGGGGGAGGGGTACCCACCTCCCCATCCTCCATCGCTCTACGGTATCCGTGGCAGGCGGGTGATCTGAATGACTTGGGTGAGATTTGTTTCCGTGGTATAGTGAAATTTATAGTTTAGACTTCAGGTGATAATCTAGCCGGCAGGTGATCAACGGGCTCATCTTTCATGTTGGGACGGAACCAACACACCTGCCTGCACAGCTTGTCCCATATCTGCTCATGTATTAAACACTAGCCCTGCTAGCGTGCACACACACACACACACACACACACACACACACACACACACACACACACACACACACTCCTATTCACAAAACATGAGGGGATTTGCCACATAAGTCACAACAACGGTGCTCCTTTCCCTTCTGAAGACAACAGGGAAATTAGCAGGTCGGCTGAAACGGAAAACTATCAAATCTGAAATGGTTGATTTTTCCTCCTGCCACCCAGAGTTCACCTTGAGAGGTAACACTACGACACACACAGACAGACAGTAACACTACGACACACAGACAGACAGTAACACTACGACACACACAGACAGACAGTAACACTACGACACACACAGACAGACAGTAACACTACGACACACACAGACAGACAGTAACACTACGACACACAGACAGGCAGTAACACTACGACACACACAGACAGACAGTAACACTGCGACACACACAGACAGACAGTAACACTACGACACACAGACAGACAGTAACACTACGACACACACAGACAGACAGTAACACTACGACACACACAGACAGACAGTAACACTACGACACACAGACAGGCAGTAACACTACGACACACACAGACAGACAGTAACACTACGACACACACAGACAGACAGTAACACTACGACACACAGACAGACAGTAACACTACGACACACACAGACAGACAGTAACACTACGACACACACAGACAGACAGTAACACTACGACACACAGACAGACAGTAACACTACGACACACACAGACAGACAGTAACACTACGACACACAGACAGACAGTAACACTGTGACACACAGACAGACAGTAACACTGCGACACACACAGACAGTAACACCGCGACACACACAGACAGTAACACCGCGACACAGTCTCAATATCTATTGGGCCAGCCAGGTTAGTACCAGTATCTATTGGGCCAGCCAGGTGGTAGGTACCAGTACCTATTGGGCCAGCCAGGAGTTACGTCTCAGTATCTATTGGGCCAGCCAGGAGGTAAGTCTCAGTATCTATTGGGCCAGCCAGGAGTTAAGTCTCAGTATCTATTGGAGCCAAACCTTGCCCTTGGATTTCACACAACAGACACCTCTGCACAGCCAAAGCAGCCAGTCTGTGCCTCCGAATGATTAAGGTAAATATTTGCATCTCGTTTCCATTCTAAACTCTCTTACTGGGCAGAGAGTACACACACACACACACACACACACAGTGTGTGTTCTCTGGGCTGTTGATAGAAGTCGTTTGGTGTTTCATCAGCCGCCCGCCTGGTTGTGGTTTGAGAATAAACACAACTAGGGAACGTCCTGAATAGCACCCTATCCGCCATTTAGTGCACTACTTTTGACCAGGGCCCATAGGACTCCCATAGGGCTCTGGTCAAAAGTAGTGCACTACATAGGGGATAGGGTTATATTTGGAATGTAGACACATTACCTCCCGTGGCGAGCACAAAGCTTCCTCTAGGCCTGCGTGGTTTAGAGTTCAATTGGCACACCCAGAGGACGGAGGGGAAACCTTCCACAGGTCAAGGTTCACCCAAACCCAGGTAAAGTTACAACTCTAAACAGGCTGCCGTCAGTTGGCTGCCACCTGGGAGAGAGAGAGAACCTGGGAGGGACAAGGACACCTCACCTGGCCCCAGAGACCTGAACAGGCTGGCTGCCTGTTGGCTGCCACCTGGGAGAGAGAGAGAACCAAACCTGGGAGGGACAAGGACACCTCACCTGGCCCCAGAGACCTGAACAGGCTGGCTGCCTGTCGGCTGCCACCTGGGAGGGAGAGAGAGAGCCTAACCTGGGAGGGACAAGGACAACTCACCTGGCCCCAGAGACCTGAACAGGCTGGCTGCCACCTGGGAGGGAGACACCCACCCAGTCCACCCACCTGGCCCCAGAGACCTGAACAGACTGGCTGCCTGTCGGCTGCCACCTGGGAGGGAGACACCCACCCAGTCCACCCACCTGGCCCCAGAGACCTGAACAGGCTGGCTGCCACCTCGGAGAGAGACACCCACCCAGTCCACCCACCTGGCCCCAGAGACCTGGGAGGGAGACACCCACCCAGTCCACCCACCCGGCCCCAGAGACCTGGGAGGGAGACACCCACCCAGTCCACCCACCTGGCCCCAGAGACCTGGGAGGGAGACACCCGCCCAGTCCACCCACCTGGCCCCAGACACCTGGGAGAGAGACACCCACCCAGTCCACCCACCTGGCCCCAGAGACCTGAACAGGCTGGCTGCCACCTGGGAGGGAGAGACCCACCCAGTCCACCCACCCAGTCCACCCACCTGGCCCCAGAGACCTGGGAGAGACACCCACCCAGTCCACCCACCTGGCCCCAGAGACCTGAACAGGCTGGCTGCCACCTGGGAGGGAGAGACCCACCCAGTCCACCCACCTGGCTCAGGACAATAGGCCAGAAGGGTGGACTTTCCTTTGATGTGACCCACAGCATGACAGTTGGGAGTGTTTGAATCCCTGAGCTATGGAACAGAACAGAGACAGACAGAGGAGAGGACGACCCCGTCACCCAGGGCCCTCTGGGGGAGTGTTTGAATCCCTGCGCTATGGAACAGAACAGAGACAGACAGAGGAGAGGACGACCCCGTCACCCAGGGCCCTCTGGGGGAGTGTTTGAATCCCTGAGCTATGGAACAGAACAGAGACAGACAGAGGAGAGGACGACCCCGTCACCCAGGGCCCTCTGGGGGAGTGTTTGAATCCCTGCGCTATGGAACAGAACAGAGACAGACAGAGGAGAGGACGACCCCGTCACCCAGGGCCCTCTAGGGGGAGAGGACGACCCCGTCAACCAGAGGAGAGGACGACCCTGTCAACCAGAGGAGAGGACGACCCCGTCAACCTGGGCCCTCTAGGGGGAGAGGACGACCCCGTCAACCAGAGGAGAGGACGACCCCGTCAACCTGGGCCCTCTAGGGGGAGAGGACGACCCCGTCAACCAGAGGAGAGGACGACCCCGTCAACCAGGGACCTCTAGGGGGAGAGGACGACCCCGTCAACCAGAGGAGAGGACGACCCCGTCAACCAGAGGAGAGGACTACCCCGTCACCCAGGGCCCTCTGGGGGAGAGGACGACCCCGTCCACCAGGGGAGAAGACGACCCTGTCAACCAGGGCCCTCTGGGGGGAGAGGACGACCCCGTCACCCAGGGCCCTCTAGGGGGAGAGGACGACCCCGTCACCCAGGGCCCTCTAGGGGGAGAGGACGACCCCGTCACCCAGGGCCCTCTAGGGGGAGAGGACGACCCCGTCAACCAGAGCCCTCTGGGGGAGAGGACGACCCCGTCCACCAGGGGAGAAGACGACCCTGTCAACCAGGGCCCTCTGGGGGGAGAGGACGACCCCGTCACCCAGGGCCCTCTAGGGGGAGAGGACGACCCCGTCACCCAGGGCCCTCTAGGGGGAGAGGACGACCCCGTCAACCAGAGGAGAGGACGACCCCGTCAACCAGAGGAGAGGACGACCCCGTCACCCAGGGCCCTCTAGGGGGAGAGGACGACCCCGTCAACCAGAGGAGAGGACTACCCCGTCAACCAGGGCCCTCTAGGGGTAGAGGACGACCCCGTCAACCAGAGGAGAGGACTACCCCGTCAACCAGGGCCCTCTAGGGGTAGAGGACGACCCCGTCAACCAGAGGAGAGGACGACCCCGTCAACCAGAGGAGAGGACGACCCCGTCAACCAGAGGAGAGGACTACCCCGTCAACCAGGGCCCTCTAGGGGGAGAGGACGACCCCGTCAACCAGAGGAGAGGACGACCCCGTCCACCAGGGGAGAAGACGACCCTGTCAACCAGGGCCCTCTGGGGGAGTGTTTGAATCCCTGAGCTATGGAACAGAACAGAGACAGACAGAGGAGAGGACGACCCCGTCACCCAGGGCCCTCTGGGGGAGTGTTTGAATCCCTGCGCTATGGAACAGAACAGAGACAGACAGAGGAGAGGACGACCCCGTCACCCAGGGCCCTCTAGGGGGAGAGGACGACCCCGTCAACCAGAGGAGAGGACGACCCTGTCAACCAGAGGAGAGGACGACCCCGTCACCCAGGGCCCTCTGGGGGAGTGTTTGAATCCCTGAGCTATGGAACAGAACAGAGACAGACAGAGGAGAGGACGACCCCGTCACCCAGGGCCCTCTGGGGGAGTGTTTGAATCCCTGCGCTATGGAACAGAACAGAGACAGACAGAGGAGAGGACGACCCCGTCACCCAGGGCCCTCTAGGGGGAGAGGACGACCCCGTCAACCAGAGGAGAGGACGACCCTGTCAACCAGAGGAGAGGACGACCCCGTCAACCTGGGCCCTCTAGGGGGAGAGGACGACCCCGTCAACCAGAGGAGAGGACGACCCCGTCAACCTGGGCCCTCTAGGGGGAGAGGACGACCCCGTCAACCAGAGGAGAGGACGACCCCGTCAACCAGGGCCCTCTAGGGGGAGAGGACGACCCCGTCAACCAGAGGAGAGGACGACCCCGTCAACCAGAGGAGAGGACTACCCCGTCACCCAGGGCCCTCTGGGGGAGAGGACGACCCCGTCCACCAGGGGAGAAGACGACCCTGTCAACCAGGGCCCTCTGGGGGGAGAGGACGACCCCGTCACCCAGGGCCCTCTAGGGGGAGAGGACGACCCCGTCACCCAGGGCCCTCTAGGGGGAGAGGACGACCCCGTCACCCAGGGCCCTCTAGGGGGAGAGGACGACCCCGTCAACCAGAGCCCTCTGGGGGAGAGGACGACCCCGTCCACCAGGGGAGAAGACGACCCTGTCAACCAGGGCCCTCTGGGGGGAGAGGACGACCCCGTCACCCAGGGCCCTCTAGGGGGAGAGGACGACCCCGTCAACCAGAGGAGAGGACGACCCCGTCAACCAGAGGAGAGGACGACCCCGTCACCCAGGGCCCTCTAGGGGGAGAGGACGACCCCGTCAACCAGAGGAGAGGACTACCCCGTCAACCAGGGCCCTCTAGGGGTAGAGGACGACCCCGTCAACCAGAGGAGAGGACTACCCCGTCAACCAGGGCCCTCTAGGGGTAGAGGACGACCCCGTCACCCAGGGCCCTCTAGGGGGAGAGGACGACCCCGTCACCCAGGGCCCTCTAGGGGGAGAGGACGACCCCGTCAACCAGAGCCCTCTGGGGGAGAGGACGACCCCGTCCACCAGGGGAGAAGACGACCCTGTCAACCAGGGCCCTCTGGGGGGAGAGGACGACCCCGTCACCCAGGGCCCTCTAGGGGGAGAGGACGACCCCGTCACCCAGGGCCCTCTAGGGGGAGAGGACGACCCCGTCAACCAGAGGAGAGGACGACCCCGTCAACCAGAGGAGAGGACGACCCCGTCAACCAGAGGAGAGGACTACCCCGTCAACCAGGGCCCTCTAGGGGTAGAGGACGACCCCGTCAACCAGAGGAGAGGACTACCCCGTCAACCAGGGCCCTCTAGGGGTAGAGGACGACCCCGTCAACCAGAGGAGAGGACGACCCCGTCAACCAGAGGAGAGGACGACCCCGTCAACCAGAGGAGAGGACGACCCCGTCAACCAGAGGAGAGGACTACCCCGTCAACCAGGGCCCTCTAGGGGGAGAGGACGACCCCGTCAACCAGAGGAGAGGACGACCCCGTCCACCAGGGGAGAAGACGACCCCGTCAACCAGGGCCCTCTGGGGGAGTGTTTGAATCCCTGAGCTATGGAACAGAACAGAGACAGACAGAGGAGAGGACGACCCCGTCACCCAGGGCCCTCTAGGGGGAGAGGACGACCCCGTCCACCAGGGGAGAAGACGACCCTGTCAACCAGGGGAGAAGACGAGCCCGTCAACCAGGGCCCTCGACACCTCCTCCCCTCCCGACACCTCCTCCCCTCCCCTCCCGACACCTCCTCCCCTCCCGACACCCCATCCCCTCCCCCCATCCCCTCCCGACACCCCCTCCCCTCCCCTCCCGACACCTCCTCTCCTCCCCTCCCGACACCTCCTCTCCTCCCCTCCCGACACCTCCTCTCCTCCCCTCCCGACACCTCCTCTCCTCCCGACACCTCCTCTCCTCCCGACACCTCCTCTCCTCCCGACACCCCCTCCCCTCCCCTCCCCTCCCGACACCTCCTCCCCTCCCGACACCTCCTCTCCTCCCCTCCCGACACCTCCTCTCCTCTCCTCCCCTCCTCTCCTCCCCTCCCGACACCTCCTCTCCTCCCCTCCCGACACCTTCCATAGAAGGAGTAATATCCGCTGGTTACACCTCTGAGGGACGGCGTATTAATGTGCCCACCAAGCCATAAACACCCCACACACACACACACACACTAAACCACTTTACACTGGGAACAGATTGCAGACCTCCTGCTCTGTTTGTGGCCAATAGTAATATCCCCTGAATATTTATGGTTTTTGCAGTTAAGTGTCCTAATTGAATTAATAATAATCAGAGTATTGGCTAGGGCTGCCTGCTTTCTCAGGAATTAAAAACACATTTAGGTCATCTAACCCACAAAGTCCCAGGCAAGCAGATTCCGTTCTCGACACAGTAACCCCATGCAAATCACATGCAAATCACATGCAAATGTAGAACTGCTCAGAACTGTGAAACTAACTCGTTAAGAATCCCGAGCCATAAACACAGACAGAATGCATCCTGGTGGCATTACAAACCGTCTTCAATACAGCATTTCTGCCTGGTAAGAAGAAGCCCGGGAGCCCAAACAAACAGCTGACTTAATGTTTAAACCAAACCTCAGTACAAAAACACAGAGAAAGTACTGATTAGTGAACTTCAGTCGGCTGGGGACGTTGTCGTTAACGAGAGGCGATAAACACAACATTTGAGGGACGGAGAGACTATTAGAGAAAGTGATTTTAAAAGAAGATAAACAGGAGTGATTGCTGGCCACTGATTAGGGGACCTGGGTAACGGCGGCGTGTCGGCCTCGCCAGGAAGGCAACCGTGTGTGTGTTCACCCCATCAGTGTGCTGTGGACTAAACACAGACAGGCCATCAGCAAGCCTTGCATCACCCCACACCCCCTCCCCCAATCATCTCTCAGTGTTCTGAAACCTGAAGGAAGAGGGAGGGTTCGACAGACAGACACCATAGAGTCAGGGTAGTGTGGGCAGTCTGGTCATCCACACACAGCATAGTCAGGGTAGTCTGGTCATCCACACACACACACACACACACACACACACACACACACACACACACAATAGAGTCAGGATAGTGTGGGCAGTCTGGTCATCCAGACAGACACCATAGAGTCAGGGTAGTGTGGGTAGTCTGGTCATCCAGACAGACAGATGAGAAAGACTAGAAGAGGCCTGTCCTCAACACTTCAGGCAATGTGTCTCTCATCATAGACTGGCCAAACCTTTTCTCAGAGACTCAGTTCACAAGACACTGTCTATATGAGACAGAACCAAAATGAGGCCTTTTGGAAAAATAAGACAGGCTAAGTGCCATGTCATTGTGAAGCACTTGGGGACTGAGAATGTGTAGAGGACCAGGCAGCTGTGAGAAAAATCCATGGAGTTGTTTGTGTTGGGAGGTTAGAACAGAGCGCTGCTCAAGTGGAGGTAGAAGATGTGTTTCTATTCCTGGTGTTCCATCCTGTCGGCTTCTACAACACCCCGTTCCCATCCCGTCGGCTTCTAGAACACCCCGTTCCCATCCTCCCGGCTTCTAGAACACCCCGTTCCCATCCTCCCGGCTTCTAGAACACCCCGTTCCCATCCTCCCGGCTTCTAGAACACCCCGTTCCCATCCTGCCGGCTTCTAGAACACCCCGTTCCCATCCTGCCGGCTTCTAGAACACCCCGTTCCCATCCTCCCGGCTTCTAGAACACCCCGTTCCCATCCTCCCGGCTTCTAGAACACCCCGTTCCCATCCTGCCGGCAACTAGAACACCCCGTTCCCATCCTGCCGGCTTCTAGAACACCCCGTTCCCATCCTGTCGGCTTCTAGAACACCCCGTTCCCATCCTGTCAGCTTCTAGAACACCCCGTTCCCATCCTGTCGGCTTCTAGAACACCCCGTTCCCATCCTGTCGGCTTCTAGAACACCCCGTTCCCATCCTGTCGGCTTCTAGAACACCCCGTTCCCATCCTGCAGGCTTCTAGAACACCCCGTTCCCATCCTGCAAACTCCTAGAACACCCTGTTCCCTCAGAACCCATAGGACGGCGGCAGACTGGATCCCACCGTCAGCACTGTGACTGGACACACACACACACACACACACACACACACAAACACAGACTCTCCCTCTCCGCCAGAAGCATTTAGTGTAAACATTAGCAGTAACCAAGGGGTTTTCGCTGTAATGTCTTGAGAAAAAGCAGAAGGAGGGTAAAACACAGTTCTGACAGAAGCAGCAGTGAGAGAGAACTAAAGAGCCATTCAATATGCATGGAGTTGAACGTTGTACCCGTTTATAACATGATATGATGGAGGTTACGGCTGACTTCCCCCTCTGGGTTAGTTCCCCCACAGGAGCAATACGCTCGGTTCTCTTCGCTGTTCCAGCCCAAAATCAAGATTCTGCTCACACTGACGATTCACAGCCCAATAAAACTGATATTAAAATGCCGGCGACAGAACGGAACAGTCTGAATAATTACAAAATTAAAAAGTGTTTTATGAGTAGAAGGTGAGAGTAAGTGTTTCTTGGTCTTTAAAAACAACCTGGTCTGTAACCGTTGGCATGTTGTTCCCAGAATCTGCTCTGTACTGTTAGTTAAAAACAACCTGGTCTGTAACCGTTGGCATGTTGTTCCCAGAATCTGTACTGTTAGTCAAAAACAACCTGTTCTGTAACCGTTGGCATGTTGTTCCCAGAATCTGTACTGTTAGTCAAAAACAACCTGTTCTGTAACCGTTGGCATGTTGTTCCCAGAATCTGTACTGTTAGTCAAAAACAACCTGTTCTGTAACCGTTGGCATGTTGTTCCCAGAATCTGTACTGTTAGTCAAAAACAACCTGTTCTGTAACAGCTGGCATGTTGTTCCCAGAATCTGTACTGTTAGTCAAAAACAACCTGTTCTGTAACCGTTGGCATGTTGTTCACCAGAATCTGTACTGTTAGTCAAAAACAACCTGTTCTGTAACAGCTGGCATGTTGTTCCCAGAATCTGTACTGTTAGTCAAAAACAAACTGTTCTGTAACAGCTGGCATGTTGTTCCCAGAATCTGCTCTGTACTGTTAGTCAAAAACAAACTGTTCTGTAACCGTTGGCATGTTGTTCCCAGAATCTGCTCTGTACTGTTAGTCAAAAACAAACTGGTCTGTAACCGTTGGCATGTTGTTCCCAGAATCTGCTCTGAACTGTTAGTCAAAAACAAACTGGTCTGTAACCATTGGCATGTTGTTCCCAGAATCTGCTCTGAACTGTTAGTCAAAAACAAACTGGTCTGTAACCGTTGGCATGTTGTTCCCAGAATCTGCTCTGAACTGTTAGTCAAAAACAAACTGGTCTGTAACCATTGGCATGTTGTTCCCAGAATCTGCTCTGTACTGTTAGTCAAAAACAAACTGGTCTGTAACCATTGGCATGTTGTTCCCAGAATCTGCTCTGAGCTGTTAGTCAAAAACAACCTGTGGATAAACTACTGGGTCTAACCTCTGAGTATTTCTTATGAACATTGTCCACAACATGTCCAACCACAACACACGCCTCGATTCCCCTCTAATAACAGAACACGCCGTCTTGTCAGCGAAAACACCATGTCTCACTGCTGGATGAGGAGGAAATTGCGAAAAAAGGCGAAGATATTTTGAAATGAGGACAAAAACATAAAAGACGAAAATCAAAACAAGAAAAAAAAAAGTAGAGAGACAAGAGGCCTTTGGGTTACAAAACAGACAGACGGACTCCTAGTAGGAGTCGAGGGTATCCTCTCTCAAAGACTCATACACACACACACACACACACCACAGACTCATACACACACACACACCACAGACTCATACACACCACAGACTCATACACACACACCACAGACTCATACACACACACACACACACACACACACCACAGACTCATACACACACACACACACACCACAGACTCATACACACACCACAGACTCACACACACACACACACCACAGACTCATACACACACACACACACCACAGACTCATACACACACACACACACACACCACAGACTCATACACACACACACACACACCACAGACTCATACACACACACACACACCACAGACTCATACACACACACACACACCACAGACTCATACACACACACACACACACTCATACACACACCAGACTCATACACACACCAGACTCATACACACACACACACACACTCATACACACACCAGACTCATACACACACCACAGACTCATACACACACACACACACACCACAGACTCATACACACACACACACACCACAGACTCATACACACACACACACACACCACAGACTCATACACACACACACACACACACACACACACCACAGACTCATACACACACACACACACACACACACATCACAGACTCATACACACACACACACACCACAGACTCATACACACACACACACACACCACAGACTCATACACACACACACACACCACAGACTCATACACACACACACACCACAGACTCATACACACACACACACACCACAGACTCATACACACTCACACACACACAACAGACTCATACACACACACACACACACACACACACCACAGACTCATACACACACACACACACCACAGACTCATACTCATACACACACCACAGACTCATACACACACACACACACACACCACAGACTCATACACACACACACACACACCACAGACTCATACACACACACACACACACCACAGACTCATACACACACACACACACACACACACACACCACAGACTCATACACACACACACACACACACACACCACAGACTCATACACACACACACACACACCACAGACTCATACACACACACACACCACAGACTCATACACACACACACACCACAGACTCATACACACACACACACACCACAGACTCATACACACTCACACACACACAACAGACTCATACACACACACACACACACACACACACACCACAGACTCATACACACACACACACACCACAGACTCATACACACACACACACACACACCACAGACTCATACACACACACACACACCACAGACTCATACACACTCACACACTCCACAGACTCATACACACACACACACAACAGACTCATACACACACACACATCACAGACTCATACACACACTCATACACACACACCAGACTCATACACACACACACACACACACCACAGACTCATACACACACACCAGACTCATACACACACACCAGACTCATACACACACACCAGACTCATACACACACACCAGACTCATACACACACACACCACAGACTCATACACACACACACCACAGACTCATACACACACACACACACACACCACAGACTCATACACACACCACAGACTCATACACACACGCACACACACCACAGACTCATACACACACACACACACCACAGACTCACACACACACACACACCACAGACTCATACACACACACACACACCACAGACTCATACACACACACACACACCACAGACTCATACACACACACACACACCACAGACTCATACACACACACACACACACACCACAGACTCATACACACACACACACCACAGACTCATACACACACACACAACAGACTCATACACACACACACACACACACCACAGACTCATACACACACACACACACACACACAAACACACACACACACACACAACAGACTCATACACACACACACACACACACACAACAGACTCATACACACACACACACACACACACAACAGACTCATACACACACACACACACACACCACAGACTCATACACACACACACACACACACCACAGACTCATACACACACACACACCACAGACTCATACACACACACACACACACACACACCACAGACTCATACACACACACACACCACAGACTCATACACACACACACACACACACAAACTCATACACACACACACACATCAGACTCATACACACACTCATACACACACACCAGACTCATACACACACACACACACACCACAGACTCATACACACACACACCACAGACTCATACACACACACACACACCACAGACTCATACACACACACACACACCACAGACTCATACACACACACACACACACCACAGACTCATACACACACACACACACACCACAGACTCATACACACACACACACACCACAGACTCATACACACACACACACACACCACAGACTCATACACACCACACACACACACCACAGACACACACACACACACACCACAGACACACACACACACCACAGACTCATACACACACACCACACAGACTCATACACACACACACACACCACAGACTCATACACACACCACACAGACTCATACACACACCACACAGACTCATACACACACCACACAGACTCATACACACACCACACAGACTCATACACACACCACACAGACTCATACACACACCACACAGACTCATACACACACCACACAGACTCATACACACACCACACAGACTCATACACACACCACACAGACTCATTCACACACCACACAGACTCATACACACACCACACAGACTCATACACACACCACACAGACTCATACACACACCACACAGACTCATACACACACCACACAGACTCATACACACACCACACAGACTCATACACACACCACACAGACTCATACACACACCACACAGATTCATACACACACCACACAGATTCATACACACACCACACAGACTCATACACACACCACACAGACTCATACACACACCACACAGACTCATTCACACACCACACAGACTCATTCACACACCACACAGACTCATTCACACACCACACAGACTCATTCACACACCACACAGACTCATTCACACACCACACAGACTCATACACACCACACAGACTCATACACACCACACAGACTCATACACACCACACAGACTCATACACACCACACAGACTCATACACACCACACAGACTCATACACACCACACAGAGTCATACACACCACACAGACTCATACATACCACACAGACTCATACATACCACACAGACTCATACACACCACACAGACTCATACACACCACAGACTCATACACACCTCAGACTCCAGGCCCTCATCCTTCCATCACCTCATCCATCTCCCCCTGCTCTCACACACACACACACACGCACACACACACACACACACACACGCTCAAGGACAGGTAAGCGTCTCTTATTGAGCTAATATTTCCCTGGTGGTCACACTAAAACACACAGAGACAACAACTTGAGCGTTCCTCAACCTCCCTCTATTCCAATAAACCATAGGAGATAAGGGCGATGTGTGCACGGTGTAATGTTTATGCAATCTGATCCATAAGGGACTTGGACTGTGGCGTAAATGGCACCCTATTGCCTATTTAGTGCCCTACTTTTGACCGTAGGGCCATTTGGGACCCACAGTTTATAACAATAATTAGTAAATAAAATGTACAAAACTTCACCTTTTAAAAACGGGTCGAGGGCCGTCTCGGTAAAACCAGGCCGAGGGCCGTCTCGGTAAAACCAGGCCGAGGGCCGTCTCGGTAAAAACAGGTCGAGGGCCGTCTCGGTAAAAACAGGTCGAGGGCCGTCTCGGTAAAAACCAGGCCGAGGGCCGTCTCGGTAAAAACGGGCCGAGGGCCGTCTCGGTAAAAACGGGCCGAGGGCCGTCTCGGTAAAAACGGGCCGAGGGCCGTCTCGGTAAAAACAGGCCAAGGGCTGCCTCGGTAAAAACAGGAAACCGGTAATTTAGTCAGTGTTGCAGGTTTTAGGTTGTTGTGTAATGCAAAATAAAAGGGGGGTGGAATTAAGTTTGATGAATCTGACATCTTAATGTTTCAGTGATATTAAGATGAAGCACACAGATTTACTGTGTGTGTGTGTGTGTGTGTGTGTGTGTGTGTGTGTGTGTGTGTGTATGCGTCTGTCTGTCTGTCTGTCTGTGTGTGTGTGTCTGTCTGTCTGTCTCTCTGTGTCTCTGTGTGTGTGTGCGTGTGTGTGCGTGTGTGTGTGTCTCTGTGTGTGTGTGTGTGTGTGTGTGTGTGTGCGTGTGTGTGTGTGTGTGTGCGTGTGTGTGTGTGTGTGTCTCTCTGTGTCTCTGTGTGTGTGTGCGTGTGTGCGTGTGTGCGTGTGTGTCTCTGTGTGTGTGTGCGTGGACAGTCTGGTGACTAGAGGAAACGCCAGTTGAAAATAAGAGGAACTGTGTCCCCGCTGCTCTGCGCCGACGTTGCCGTCGTCTAGTGACAACATTCACAAGCCTCGTCTCAGGACAAGAATAACTACTGCAGACTTGGAGGGAAGTGGCGGCTGATTGATGGAATGAATCCTCTCGTTTTGGAGAGAGACAGAGAGACATTAAGGGGAAAGATGTTCGACTGCCTTTTTGGAATTCTGCAGAGGGGAATTATCTTCATCATCAGAACAGACTTTGCCAAAAAAAAACATTTGATAAATTTTGCCCGAGTCTTGTTTCAGGTGTTTATTGGGCCAAAACAGACTTCCCTACACTTCCTTATACTAGAGTGATTTCCACCCCACCCAGAATGCATCACCAACTACAAACCAGACCTCTTAAACAACTTGTAAACCTCTCGTTTCCCCCCTCTCTCTCTCTCTCTCTCTCTCTCTCTGTCTTCAAGAACTGCTTCCCTAGCCTTTCACCACTAAACATTACAAATACATTCTCTGAACATCCCTATTCTGTTTTCAAGGCAGGCGGCTTTGTTATAAAATATATTATTATCAAAACAGATTTATAAAAAAATATTTTAAAAATGTTGTTGGCCCTCAGGAGGTTAATCCTGATTGTAGACTTGTTAAAAAGTGATTTTCTAACAGCCGGGGGCGTTTAGTACGAGTCAGGAGGGAGAAGAGGAGAAATAACAAGCTAAATCCCAGTATAATCTAGTTGAACTCATAATTAATAAACAGAGTCACATGTCTAGTGATGTTCATCATGAAGAATCATTCATTTCTAATGTCTGCTCTGTGGTGAATCATAAAGAATCATTCGTTTCTAATGTCTGCTGTGGTGAATCATGAAGAATCATTCGTTTCTAATGTCTGCTGTGGTGAATCATAAAGAATCATTCGTTTCTAATGTCTGCTGTGGTGAATCATGAAGAATCATTCGTTTCTAATGTCTGCTGTGGTGAATCATGAAGAATCGTTTGTTTCTAATGTCTGCTGTGGTGAATCATGAAGAATCGTTCGTTTCTAATGTCTGCTGTGGTGAATCATAAATAATCATTCGTTTCTAATGTCTGCTGTGGTGAATCATGAAGAATCATTCATTTCTAATGTGTGAGAGACACGCACACGCGAACAGAGACACGCACACACGAACAGAGACACGCACACACGAACAGAGACACGCACACACGAACAGAGACACGCACACGCAAACAGAGACACGTCTGCCCACACAGAGAACCATCCCCGTACAATCCTAATGATTATCAATAATAACCTTCAGACAGCTACACAACAAAACCCTTATTCTGATCCTACATCCCTCCCACAAAGGAACAAGGAGAGAGAGAAGCCAGGGGGGGGGGGGGGGGGAAATGGGAGATCTAGAGAGAGAGCGAGAAAATGGGAGATCGAGAGAGAGAGACAGAAAGAGAAAATGGGAGATCGAGAGAGAGAAAATGGGAGATCGAGAGAGAGAAAATGGGAGATCGAGAGAGAGAAAATGGGAGAGAGAAAATGGGAGAGAGAATGGGAGAGAGAGAGAATGGGAGAGCGAGAGAGAAAATGGGTGGAGAGAGAGTTTGAGAGTCCCTGCGTGATCCCGTGCGTGTCTCCAGGTTAGCTGGTCGGTGGGTGGTGAGGCCCTGCTGTGCTGACGGAGGAACAGGAGCAGTGGCAGCCTTATACGCACCAACGGACGGACTGTTGATGATGCTTCAGTCCCTGTTCAGACAGCCACAGCAGGTATCCTCCCCAACCTCTCTCCCTAACATCAATCGAACCCAGTCACTGTGTCCTCTCTCCAACCTCTCTCCCTAACATCAATCGAACCCAGTCACTGTGTCCTCTCTCCAACCTCTCTCCCTAACATCAATCGAACCCAGTCACTGTGTCCTCTCTCCAACCTCTCTCCCTAACATCAATCGAACCCA
Organism: Oncorhynchus mykiss; assembly: GCF_057628025.1. Lineage (NCBI taxonomy): Eukaryota > Metazoa > Chordata > Actinopteri > Salmoniformes > Salmonidae > Oncorhynchus > Oncorhynchus mykiss. Next base: position 4,477,952 of record NC_143023.1, read on the forward strand.
GTCACTGTGTCCTCTCTCCAACCTCTCTCCCTAACATCAATCGAACCCAGTCACTGTGTCTTCTCTCCAACCTCTCCCCCTAACATCAATCACTGTGTACGCTCCCCAACCCAAACCAGCAGCTAGGCTACTCCACTCTCCAGCCCTAGCCCTGTCCAGTCCAACCTCTTGCCCAGTCCTCAGTCCAGTCCAACCTCTTGCCCCAGTCCTCAGTCCAGTCCAACCTCTTGCCCAGTCCAACCTCTTGCCCAGTCCTCAGTCCAGTCCAACCTCTTGCCCAGTCCTCAGTCCAGTCCAACCTCTTGCCCAGTCCTCAGTCCAGTCCAACATCTTCCCCAGTCCTCAGTCCAGTCCAACCTCTTGCCCAGTCCTCAGTCCAGTCCAACCTCTTGCCCAGTCCTCAGTCCAGTCCAACCTCTTGCCCAGTCCAACCTCATGCCCCGTCCTCAGTCCAGTCCAACCTCTTGCCCAGTCCAACCTCTTGCCCCGTCCTCAGTCCAGTCCAACCTCCTGCCCCGTCCTCAGTCCAGTCCAACATTCTGCTCTCTCCAAATCCAGTCCAACAATTTGCTCTCTCCTAGTCCAGTACAACAATTTGCTCTCTCCTAGTCCAGTCCAACATTTTGCTCTCTCCCACTCCAGTCCAACATTCTGCTCTCTCCGAGTCCAGTCCAACATTCTGCTCTCTCCCAGTTCAGTACAACATTTTGCTCTCTCCCAGTCCAGTCCAACATTTTGCTCTCTCCTAGTCCAGTCCAACATTTTGCTCTCTCCCAGTCCAGTCCAACATTTTGCTCTCTCAGTCCAGTCCAACCCAGTTCACCTGCCTGTCATATTCATATTGAACAGCCCACACAGCAAGCATCAGGCCACCATCTGATGGTGAAGGACCCGCATACTGACCCCAGCCGAGCCTGGTCCGCGAGCCGACACTGACCCCAGGCGAGCCTGGCCCGCGAGCCGACACTGACCCCAGCCGAGCCTGGTCCGCGAGCCGACACTGACCCCAGCCGAGCCTGGTCCGCGAGCCGACACTGACCCCAGGCGAGCCTGGCCCGCGAGCCGACACTGACCCCAGGCGAGCCTGGCCCGCGAACCGACACTGACCCCAGGCCGAGCCTGGCCCGCGAGCCAACACTGACCCGATGGATGTTTACCACCCCATCACACTGTAAAGACATCAGGAACACAGCAGATGGCTATAAAGTGACATCGCTCGTTGGCACAAGGCGGCACAAACACTCTGCCCCCCTCGTTAGAGAAGGGAAATCAACAGAGCTTATTTACTGATAAGGACGGACTGAAACCTGACACTACAGACTGGTGTGTGTGTGTGTGTGTGTGTGTGTAGGGTTGCAGAGGACAGTGAACCCCGCTCCCCTGTCAGAGGGAACAAACATACTAAAAAGGTCAGAACCCTGACTTCTTAATTCAGGCCAATTAAAATCCCGGACCTCAACCTTAGATCAACGTTGTACAAACCTCAAGGTTTACAGCACAGAGCAGCTGCCCGGTTCCCCGCCAAGAACACTCTAGATTCTGCTGACATTGCTCTCACTCTCACCCACACGAGTTAAAAGCACCAACCAAAGTCACACACACTCTCCATCTATCTATTCATCCCACTTAAAATGCTCATCATTAATGAAAAGGGATGGAGCTCAAAGCAGAAATGAATGGTGGCTGCTTTCATTGGTTTGTTCAAGGCGAGTGCCCTCACACTCCACACGGTGTAACGGGGTTTCCATAGCTCCGCTAGTTCTGACTGGCTGAGAGAAAAATGTGTGTGTGTGTGTGTGTGTGTGTGTGTGTCAGATAAAAGGATGTCAGACAGGGTGAGGGTAAACAAGACCGTGGTAATATATAAATGTTTCAGAGGAGGCTGCAGTGTGTTTTACTGCCTAGCTGACTGTAGCTCTTCTATCAGCAACACAGCACATAAACACACAGTTGAGCGGCTGAAAAATGAGGATTTAAAAAAAATTGTTTTGCGGGTTTTATTTCACACCAGATCAGCCTCACTCCACGATACGCCAAACCCTGGTTTCTTCCTCACTTCGCGGTACGCCAGACCCTGGTTTCTTCCTCACTTCGCGGTACGCCAGACCCTGGTTTCTTCCTCACTTCGCGGTACGCCAGACCCTGGTTTCTTCCTCACTTCGCGGTACGCCAGACCCTGGTTTCTCCTCACTTCGCGGTACGCCAGACCCTGGTTTCTCCTTACTTCACGGTACGCCAGACCCTGGTTTCTTCCTCACTTCACGGTACGCCAGACCCTGGTTTCTCCTTACTTCACGGTACGCCAGACCCTGGTTTCTCCTTACTTCACGGTACGCCAGACCCTGGTTTCTTCCTCACTTCACGGTACGCCAGACCCTGGTTTCTTCCTCACTTCACGGTACGCCAGACCCTGGTTTCTTCCTCACTTCACGGTACGCCAGACCCTGGTTTCTTCCTCACTTCACGGTACGCCAGACCCTGGTTTCTTCCTCACTTCACGGTAGGCCAGACCCTGGTTTCTTCCTCACTTCACGGTACGCCAGACCCTGGTTTCTTCCTCACTTCACGGTACGTCAGACCCTGGTTTCTCCTCACTTCACGGTACGCCAGACCCTGGTTTCTTCCTCACTTCACGGTACCCCAGACCCTGGTTTCTCCTCACTTCACGGTAGGCCAGACCCTGGTTTCTCCTCACTTCACAGTACACCAGACCCTGGTTTCTTCTTCACTCCACGGTACGCCAGACCCTGGTTTCTTCCTCACTTCACGGTACCCCAGACCCTGGTTTCTCCTCACTTCACGGTAGGCCAGACCCTAGTTTCTTCCTCACTTCACGGTGCGCCAGACCCTGGTTTCTGGCACTGAAACGCCCTGGCACTGCGGTTCGTCCTTATGTAAAAATGACTGGATACAGATTATGACCACTGCAGGAAAACACCAGGTGCTTCACCCAGTAGGGAGGCCTGCTAGGACAGAGGGTGAGGAGCCCATCTCAGTGCTTCTCCCAGTAGGGAGGCCTGCTAGGACAGAGGGTGAGGATCCCATCTCAGTGCTTCTCCCAGTAGGGAGGCCTGCTAGGACAGAGGGTGAGGAGCCCATCTCAGTGCTTCTCCCAGTAGGGAGGCCTGCTAGGACAGATGATCCCATCTCAGTGCTCCCCCAGTAGGGAGGCCTGCTAGGACAGAGGATGAGGAGCCCATCTCACTGCTTCACCCAGTGGGGAGGCCTGCTAGGACAGATGATCCCATCTCAGTGCTCCACCAGTAGGGAGGCCTGCTAGGACAGAGGGTGAGGATCCCCCATCTCAGAGCTTCACCCAGTAGGGAGGCCTGCTAGGACAGAGGGTGAGGAGCCCATCTCACTGCTTCACCCAGTAGGGAGGCCTGCTAGGACAGATGATTCCATCTCAGTGCTCCCCCAGTAGGGAGGCCTGCTAGGACAGAGGGTGAGGATCCCATCTCAGTGCTTCTCCCAGTAGGGAGGCCTGCTAGGACAGAGGGTGAGGAGCCCATCTCAGTGCTTCTCCCAGTAGGGAGGCCTGCTAGGACAGAGGGTGAGGAGCCCATCTCAGTGCTTCTCCCAGTAGGGAGGCCTGCTAGGACAGAGGGTGAGGATCCCATCTCAGTGCTTCTCCCAGTAGGTAGACCTGCTAGGACAGAGGGTGAGGAGCCCATCTCAGTGCTTCTCCCAGTAGGGAGGCCTGCTAAGACAGAGGGTGAGGAGCCCATCTCAGTGCTTCTCCCAGTAGGGAGGCCTGCTAGGACAGAGGGTGAGGAGCCCATCTCAGTGCTTCTCCCAGTAGGTAGGCCTGCTAGGACAGAGGGTGAGGATCCCATCTCAGTGCTTCTCCCAGTAGGTAGGCCTGCTAGGACAGAGGGTGAGGATCCCATCTCAGTGCTTCTCCCAGTAGGGAGGCCTGCTAGGACAGAGGGTGAGGATCCCATCTCAGTGCTTCTCCCAGTAGGTAGGCCTGCTAGGACAGAGGGTGAGGAGCCCATCTCAGTGCTTCTCCCAGTAGGTAGGCCTGCTAAGACAGAGGGTGAGGAGCCCATCTCAGTGCTTCTCCCAGTAGGAGCCCATCTCAGTGCTTCTCCCAGTAGGGAGGCCTGCTAGGACAGAGGGTGAGGATCCCCCATCTCAGTGCTTCTCCCAGTATGGAGGCCTGCTAGGACAGAGGGTGAGGAGCCCATCTCAGTGCTTCTCCTAGTAGGGAGGCCTGCTAGGACAGAGGGTGAGGATCCCCCATCTCAGTGCTTCTCCCAGTAGGTAGGCCTGCTAGGACAGAGGGTGAGGATCCCATCTCAGTGCTTCTCCCAGTAGGGAGGCCTGCTAGGACAGAGGGTGAGGAGCCCATCTCAGTGCTTCCCCCAGTAGGGAGGCCTGCTAGGACAGAGGGTGAGGAGCCCATCTCAGTGCTTCTCCCAGTAGGGAGGCCTGCTAGGACAGAGGGTGAGGAGCCCATCTCAGTGCTTCTCCCAGTAGGGAGGCCTGCTAGGACAGAGGGTGAGGAGCCCATCTCAGTGTGAATGATGAAACATCCCAGTGTTGTGCCAACATCACTTCCACCTCCATCTGCCAGCTCCCATCCAGACAGATGAATCTCCCCTCTCTCCCTCCCTCTCGGGCCTGGTTTATATTAGCTACTATCTGCGTCCCAAATAGAGCCCTATTCCCTATATAGTGCACTACTGCAGACCAGAGCCCTATGGACAATAGGGTGCAATTTGGGATGCTGTGTTGCGCTGCAGTTGGGCTGCCTGGCTAGCTGGTGAAGCAGAATGAACCAGACACACACACACTCCCCCATAGCGTCATGGTTACTGTCGTCGTGTAGCCTTTACCTCTGGGACCGCCTCTCTGACAATGATGGATGTGCTGACTATCATTAGTGACATTTCCTCTGAGAGGTGGGGGTGGGTGGATGTGCTGACTATCATTAGTGATATTTCCTCTGAGAGGTGTGGGTGGGTGGGTGTGCTGACTATCATTAGTGATATTTCCTCTGAGAGGTGTGGGTGGGTGGGTGGGTGGGTGTGCTGACTATCATTAGTGATATTTCCTCTGGGAGGTGTGGGTGGGTGGGTGTGCTGACTATCATTAGTGATATTTCCTCTGGGAGGTGTGGGTGGATGTGCTGACTATCATTAGTGATATTTCCTCTGAGAGGTGTGGGTGGGTGGATGTGCTGACTATCATTAGTGATATTTCCTCTGAGAGGTGTGGGTGGATGTGCTGACTATCATTAGTGATATTTCCTCTGAGAGGTGTGGGTGGGTGTGCTGACTATCATTAGTGATATTTCCTCTGAGAGGTGTGGGTGGGTGTGCTGACTATCATTAGTGACATTTCCTCTGAGAGGTGTGGGTGGATGTGCTGACTATCATTAGTGACATTTCCTCTGAGAGGTGTGGGTGGGTGGGTGTGCTGACTATCATTAGTGATATTTCCTCTGAGAGGTGTGGGTGGGTGGGTGGGTGGGTGTGCTGACTATCATTAGTGATATTTCCTCTGGGAGGTGTGGGTGGATGTGCTGACTATCATTAGTGATATTTCCTCTGGGAGGTGTGGGTGGATGTGCTGACTATCATTAGTGACATTTCCTCTGAGAGGTGTGGGTGGATGTGCAGACTATCATTAGTGACATTTCCTCTGAGAGGTGTGGGTGGATGTGCTGACTATCATTAGTGACATTTCCTCTGAGAGGTGTGGGTGGGTGGGTGGATGTGCTGACTATCATTAGTGACATTTCCTCTGAGAGGTGGGGGTGGGTGGATGTGCTGACTATCATTAGTGATATTTCCTCTGAGAGGTGTGGGTGGGTGGGTGTGCTGACTATCATTAGTGATATTTCCTCTGAGAGGTGTGGGTGGGTGGGTGTGCTGACTATCATTAGTGATATTTCCTCTGAGAGGTGTGGGTGGGTGGTTGGATGTGCTGACTATCATTAGTGACATTTCCTCTGAGAGGTGTGGGTGAGTGAGTGAGTGAGTGAGTGAGAGAGATCCGGGTTTTCGAGAGAAGAAAGGATGTCAGAGAAAGAGAGAGGGATGGATGGATGGACACGATTAGTTAAAACAAGCATTTCTCTCCTAGTCGGACACATTCTCGTCGACCAGCAGTCTTTCTAGGAAAGTATTGACTAAATGTTTCTAGCTGAAGGACCGGGGACGTGGCTGCTCTCCTACTGAGTCATTGGCTAGCTAAAGGACAGGGGACGTGGCTGCTCTCCTGAGTCATTGGCTAGCTAAAAGGACTGGCTGCCCTCCTACTGAGTCATTGGCTAGCTAAAAGACAGGGGACGTGGCTGCTCTCCTACTGAGTCATTGGCTAGCTAAAGGACCGGGGACGTGGCTGCCCTCCTACTGAGCCATTGGCTAGCTGAAGGACCGGGGACGTGGCTGCTCTCCTACTGAGTCATTGGCTAGCTGAAGGACCGGGGACGTGCCTGCTCTCCTACTGAGTCATTGGCTAGCTGAAGGACCGGGGACGTGCCTGCTCTCCTACTGAGTCATTGGCTAGCTAGGAGTACTCAGTGTGTTGACAGCAGTAACATGGCTGACAGGAGTACTCAGTGTGTTGACAGCAGTAACATGGCTGACAGGAGTACTCAGTGTGTTGACAGCAGTACTCAGTGTGTTGACAGCAGTAACATGGCTGACAGGAGTACTCAGTGTTGACAGCAGTAACATGGCTGGGCTGACAGGAGTACTCAGTGTGTTGACAGCAGTAACATGGTTGGGCTGACAGGAGTACTCAGTGTGTTGACAGCAGTAACATGGTTGGGCTGACAGGAGTACTCAGTGTGTTGACAGCAGTAACATGGCTGACAGGAGTACTCAGTGTGTTGACAGCAGTAACAATCCCCTGCCCCATAGCTAGTAGTGTTGTTACCATGCCAACACTTCACTAATGATACAGTATACTACTCGGTATGGTGATCCTGGTATGGTTAGTGAAATGTTGGTTCCGTGACAACACTACATGGGATATTAATGCAGTCACCATAGAGCCACATAAATAGATCACACTCAAGGACACTATCGTGGAGGACACTAGGGTGGAGGACACTAGGGTGGAAGACACTTCAACATCAAACCTCCCTTACCACACACACACAGCGACCAGACCTAACTCAGTTAACGCTTAATCAATATTGAGCCATGCATCTCCCTCAAACCAAAATACAATATTTATTTGGTTAAGTTTTTCCAATATGCAGACAGTAATGGCCTGTTAATGGAAACACATTCAGCTTGGGAGATAGGACAGTGAGTGAATTAGGGAAAGGAGGAAAGTGGACTCGAGGGGTCTGTCCCAAACGCCACGCCCCGCCTGTCTGTCCCAACGCCACGCCCCGCCTGTCCGTCCCAACGCCACGCCCCGCCTGTCCGTCCCAAACGCCACACCCCGCCTGTCCGTCCCAACGCCACGCCCCGCCTGTCCGTCTCCAACGCCATGCCCCGCCTGTCCGTCTCCAACGCCATGCCCCGCCTGTCCGTCTCCAACGTCATGCCCCGCCTGTCCGTCTCCAACGTCATGCCCCGCCTGTCCGTCTCCAACGTCATGCCCCGCCTGTCCGTCTCCAACGTCATGCCCCGCCTGTCCGTCTCCAACGTCATGCCCCGCCTGTCCGTCTCCAACGTCATGCCCCGCCTGTCCGTCTCCAACGTCATGCCCCGCCTGTCCGTCTCCAACGTCATGCCCCGCCCGTCTGTCCCAACGCCATGCCCCGCCCGTCTGTCCCAACGCCATGCCCCGCCTGTCCGTCTCCAACGCCATGCCCCGCCCGTCAGTCCCAAACGCCATGCCCCGCCTATCCGTCCAAAACGCCATGCCCTGCCAGTCTGTCCCAACGCCTATCCGTCCCAAACGCCACGCCCCGCCTATCCGTCCCAACGCCACGCCCCGCCTGTCTGAATAGGCACTTCAGTCCAGCACACACACAGCTCTGAGCCAGTATTTGGTATGTTATCAGGATCCCCATTAGCTGTTATGATAGCAGCAGCTCCTCTTCCTGGGGTCCAACACAGAACATGAAACACAACATTAACAGACAATAACTACATACATATATATTTTTAAAAGGGCACAAGTAGCCTACATATCAACACATAAACTATCTAGGTCAAAAAAGGGAGGCTTTGCGTTCTGCTTTTTGATAACGGGTTTGCGATTTATTTGCCCAATGGGAAATGGAAGGAAGTTCCATGCATAAATGAGCATACAATACACATTCTTGGATTTGGGGACTGTGAAAAGACCCCTGGTGGCACGTCTGGTGGGGGTAAGTGTGTATGTCAGAGCTGTGTGTAAAATGACTAAACAATTTGAGATTTTCAAACTTTTTTTTTTTTTTATATATAAAAGAAGTGACACACTGAATCTTTCCTCAACTCTGGGCCAAGAGAGACTGGCATGCATGGTATTAATATCAGCCCTCTGATTACAATGAAGAGCAGCTCTGTTCTGGGCCAGCTGCAGCTTAACTAGGCCTTTCCTCAGCTCTGTTCTGGGCCAGCTGCAGCTTAACTAGGCCTTTCCTCAGCTCTGTTCTGGGCCAGCTGCAGTTTAACTAGGCCTTTCCTCAGCTCTGTTCTGGGCCAGCTGCAGTTTAACTAGGCCTTTCCATGCTGCTCTGTTCTGGGCCAGCTGCAGTTTAACTAGGCCTTTCCTCAGCTCTGTTCTGGGCCAGCTGCAGTTTAACTAGGCCTTTCCTCAGCTCTGTTCTGGGCCAGCTGCAGCTTAACTAGGCCTTTCCTCAGCTCTGTTCTGGGCCAGCTGTAGTTTAACTAGGCCTTTCCTCAGCTCTGTTCTGGGCCAGCTGCAGTTTAACTAGGCCTTTCCTCAGCTCTGTTCTGGGCCAGCTGCAGTTTAGCTAGGCCTTTCCTCAGCTCTGTTCTGGGCCAGCTGCAGCTTAACTAGGCCTTTCCTCAGCTCTGTTCTGGGCCAGCTGCAGCTTAACTAGGCCTTTCCCTGCTGCTCTGGACCGGGCAATAATCCAGATTAAACTAGAGCCCCCCCCCCCCCCCCCATGACAGAGCATCTATAACGGACAGACCCCCCCCCGTCCAGATTAAACTAGAGCCCCCCCCACCATGACAGAGCATCTATAACGGACAGACCCCCCCCCCCCCCCCACCATGACAGAGCATCTATAACGGACAGACCCCCCCCCGTCCAGATTAAACTAGAGCCTGTACAACATGCTTTGGAACGTGGTGTCAAAGAGCAGAGCATCTATAACGGACAGACCCCCCCCCCCCCCCCCCCCGTCTTCACAACCATTCAATCTATATGTTTTGACAGTTGACAAGGTAACGCCCACGTTATTCTAAACCTTTCCAGTAGCCAAAAGGGTCGCTGGTTCGAATCCCGAGCAGACCAGGTGGGGGGGGGGGGGGGGGAATCTGTCGATAAGCCCTTGAGCAAGGCAGTTAACCCTATTGGTTTGTGTCTCTGGATGAGAGCGTCTGCTAAATGACTGACACGGAAATGTAAAAACACATCTGAGGTAATTATTCCCCGTTTGTCACTGAGCACCAAAAAGGTCAGTGCCCTTCTCCTTCGCTTCCAGTCGGCTCTTTCTGCTTCATCAAACAGGATAATATGGCGGATGCCAAATTACCTGTCTGAGATCTTCAAATCAACTTTTAAAAAACATCCATTGGTATTTATCAGAGCAGTCCCTGGTGAAAAGGGGGAATAGACTCGTGTGGTATTTATCAGAGCAGTCCCTGATGAAAAGGGGGAATAGGATCGTGTGGAGCAGTCCCTGATGAAAAGGGGGAATAGGCTCGTGTGGTATTTATCAGAGCAGTCCCTGATGAAAAGGGGGAATAGGAGCAGTCCCTGATGAAAAGGGGGAATAGGCTCGTGTGGTATTTATCAGAGCAGTCCCTGATGAAAAGGGGGAATAGGAGCAGTCCCTGATGAAAAGGGGGAATAGGAGCAGTCCCTGATGAAAAGGGGGAATAGGAGCAGTCCCTGATGAAAAGGGGAATAGGAGCAGTCCCTGATGAAAAGGGGGAATAGGCTCGTGTGGTATTTATCAGAGCAGTCCCTGATGAAAAGGGGGAATAGAAGCAGTCCCTGATGAAAAGGGGGAATAGGAGCAGTCCCTGATGAAAAGGGGGAATAGGAGCAGTCCCTGATGAAAAGGGGGAATAGGAGCAGTCCCTGATGAAAAGGGGAATAGGAGCAGTCCCTGATGAAAAGGGGGAATAGGAGCAGTCCCTGATGAAAAGGGGAATAGGAGCAGTCCCTGATGAAAAGGGGGAATAGGAGCAGTCCCTGATGAAAAGGGGGAATAGGAGCAGTCCCTGATGAAAAGGGGGAATAGGAGCAGTCCCTGATGAAAAGGGGGAATAGGAGCAGTCCCTGATGAAAAGGGGAAAAGGAGCAGTCCCTGATGAAAAGGGGGAATAGGCTCGTGTGGTATTTATCAGAGCAGTCCCTGATGAAAAGGGGGAATAGACTCGTGTGGTATTTATCAGAGCAGTCCCTGATGAAAAGGGGGAATAGGAGCAGTCCCTGATGAAAAGGGGGAATAGGAGCAGTCCCTGATGAAAAGGGGAAAAGGAGCAGTCCCTGATGAAAAGGGGGAATAGGAGCAGTCCCTGATGAAAAGGGGGAATAGGAGCAGTCCCTGATGAAAAGGGGGAATAGGCTCGTGTGGAGCAGTCCCTGATGAAAAGGGGAACAGGCTCGTGTGGTATTTATCAGAGCAGTCCCTGATGAAAAGGGGGAATAGGAGCAGTCCCTGATGAAAAGGGGGAATAGGAGCAGTCCCTGATGAAAAGGGGGAATAGGATCGTGTGGTATTTATCAGAGCAGTCCCTGATGAAAAGGGGGAATAGGCTCGTGTGGTATTTATCAGAGCAGTCCCTGATGAAAAGGGGGAATAGGAGCAGTCCCTGATGAAAAGGGGGAATAGGAGCAGTCCCTGATGAAAAGGGGGAATAGGCTCGTGTGTGTGTTACTATCCTTGTGGATTCACGGTACCCACAGGGATAGTAAACACACAAAAACAAGCAAGATGATCCCTCATGGGGACATTTCCCCACGAGGACAAAAAGGCTATTGTAAAGCTTTGGGGTTCGGTTTAGGGTCAGGAGTTATAGAAAATAGGAATTTGAATGGGAAAACATTTTAGGTCCCCCCAAGGATAGTAAAAACATGTGTGTGTGTGTGTGTGTGTGTGTGTGTGTGTGTAGGCAGTATTAATCTATTAATCTTAACGAGTACTATACTCTCAGGTCAACATCTTCACCCACTCATTAAAACATGGATAAGTAAATAAACTACTCAAAGTCTGTGGGCCATCTTTTAGAAGAAACAAAATCTTATCTGGATAGGAGCAGAGGAGAGGAAGAGGGAGAGGGAGAGGGAGAGAGGAGAGAGGAGAGAGGAGAGAGGGAGGGAGAGGGAGAGGGAGAGAGAAGAGAGAAGAGAGAAGAGAGGAGAGAGAGAAGAGGAGAGAGGAGAGAGGGCAGAGAGAGAGAGCCTTGAAAAGTCATTTTCCAATCTGGTCTCTCATTCTCAGTTGTCCTTCCAAAACAAGTCCATTACCGTTGTCATTCTCCCCGCCCATTGACAACGGCCTCGTCTCGTCCACAACTTTGTAATTACCGTCTCTCCTTTGTGCCACCAGAGTAAAACGCTTTATTTTCTCTTTTCATTCACATTGAAGAACGATAAATAATAACTACACCCTTTCCTCTCAAGGCCGCCTGCTGTTGTGGAGTCCTGACAGCCCAGCGAGCATCCAAAATGGCACCATTTCCATTTTAGGGGCTCTGGGTCACCGTAATGCACAATAACAAGGAATACTATTCGTTGGCTGCACATTTAAAAATCACAATATTGTTTTGAAACATTAGTTTCAGGACTGATGCCTCTACTGAGGATTTTACTCAATGAATTGTCAAAAAAAAATTGGCGCTGATGATGATGATTTCATCATAAATCCATTAACAGTGGCTTTGGAAATACAAAAATCACATTTCTAAAAGTAGGCACATACACTGCATGGTCAAAAGTTTGTGGTCTGGGGCTGTTTTTCATGGTTCAGGCTCGGGCCACTTAGTTCCAGCGAAGGGACATCTTAACGCTACAGCATACCATGACATTCTAGATGATTCCGTGCTTCTAAACTTTGTGGCAAGAGTTTGGGGAAGGGCCTTTCCTGTTTCGTATACAAACCCTAACCCCTTTACCTCTACTCAGCATCTTCATGTGTCATCACCGTAGAATTAAATTATCCTCATGGTGTCATTCGATCCCACAACTCTCGAGGATATCTCAAACGCTACTTGTTGGTCTGTCTGATGTTGTGGTCTACCCAGGAGTCAACATGTCAGACACGCCGAGGTGTGACCGTGGAGCTGGAGGAGAGCGAGAGAGACGGAGCTCAAATTCAACGTGTCCCTCATATCATACATCAGCTGAGGTAATACCTAATACCAGGAGGGGTCGCTTGGCTGGTTCAATCCCATCTCCTATCCAATCCAATCCCCCCCCTACAACCACACTACCAGGAAATAAATTAAATCTTGGCGACCCGTGGCTCAGCACAGCCCGCGCCAGAGCTCCGGGATTATTAAGGGGAGGTCGAAGGTGACCGTGTCTGGCAGCTACACACACAGACACTTTATAAATGGCCCCGACGCCGTAACTACCTGGTCCTGATAGTAACCAGTGACCGGATTCAACACACACACACACAGAGATACAGACATGACACACACACACACACACGAGACCCACACACAGACACACAGACATGACAAACACACACAGAGATACAGACATGACAAACACACACGACACACACACACACACACACACACCAAAGCAGGCACACACACACTACAGTACCTATAGAAAGTCTTCAACCCCTTGAACTTCAGCCACATTGTGTTGCATTACAAAGTGGGAATTTAAATATATTACATGTTTGGTCATTGATCGACACAAAATAATCCAGAATGTCAAAGTGAAAACAACTTGTTTTTATTTTTTTACTAAATAGATTATTTTTTTTTAAATCTATATCTAGTTGCATCAGTGTTCACCCTCTTTGTTTAGTCAAGCCAACATTTATTCAGAAGACAGGTTGGTTTTAACCGTCCTCCCGAGTGGTGCCGTGGTCTAAGGCTCTGCGTCACAGTGCTAGCTGTGCCACTAGAAATTCTGGGTTCAAGTCCAGCCTCTGTTGCAGTCGGCCGCGACCGGGAGACCCATGGGGCAGCTCAGAACTGGCCCAGCGTCGTCCGGGTTTTGGGGAGGGTTCGGCCGGCAGGGATGTCCTTGACCCATCGCACACTAGCGACTCCTGTGGCAGGCCGGGCGCAGTGCACGCTGACATGGTCACCAGGTGTACGGTGTTTCCTCCATCACATTGGTGCTTCTGGGTTAAGTGGGCGTTGTGTCAAGAAGCAGTGCGGCTTGGTTGGGTCGTGTTTCAGAGGACGCATGGCTCTTGGCCTTCGTCTCACCTGAGTCCGTACGGGAGCTGCAGCTATGAGACAAGACTAACTACCAATTGGATACCACAAAATTGGAGAGAAAAAATTAAGTCTTATCCAATCACATAAATTACAGTATATGGCCATAATAGGGGCTGAAAAACCTTCAGCCCACTCCTTTACAGAGAAACCTTCAGCCCACTCCTTTACAGAGACACCTTCAGCCCAGTCCTTTACAGAGACACCTTCAGCCCAGTCCTTTACAGACACACCTTCAGCCCAGTCCTTTACAGAGACACCTCTAGCCCAGTCCTTTACAGAGACACCTCTAGCCCAGTCCTTTACAGAGACACCTCTAGCCCAGTCCTTTACAGAGACACCTCTAGCCCAGTCCTTTACAGAGACACCTCTAGCCCAGTCCTTTACAGAGACACCTTCAGCCCAGTCCTTTACAGAGACACCTTCAGCCCATTCCTTTACAGAGACACCTCTAGCCCAGTTCTTTACAGAGACACCTCTAGCCCAGTCCTTTACAGAGACACCTTCAGCCCAGTCCTTTACAGAGACACCTTCAGCCCAGTCCTTTACAGAGACACCTTCAGCCCAGTCATTTACAGACACCTCTAGCCCAGTCATTTACAGAGACACCTCTAGCCCAGTCCTTTACAGAGACACCTTCAGCCCAGTCCTTTACAGAGACACCTTCAGCCCAGTCCTTTACAGAGACACCTTCAGCCCAGTCCTTTACAGAGACACCTTCAGCCCAGTCATTTACAGAGACACCTTCCGCCCAGTCATTTACAGAGACACCTTCAGCCCAGTCATTTACAGAGACACCTTCAGCCCAGTCATTTACAGAGACACCTTCAGCCCAGTCCTTTACAGAGACACCTTCAGCCCAGTCCTTTACAGAGACACCTTCAGCCCAGTCCTTTACAGAGACACCTTCAGCCCAGTCCTTTACAGAGACACCTTCAGCCCAGTTCTTTACAGAGACACCTCTAGCCCAGTCCTTTACAGAGACACCTTCAGCCCAGTCCTTTACAGAGACACCTTCAGCCCAGTCCTTTACAGAGACACCTCTAGCCCAGTCCTTTACAGAGACACCTCTAGCCCAGTCCTTTACAGAGACACCTTCAGCCCAGTCCTTTACAGAGACACCTTCAGCCCAGTCCTTTAGAGACACCTTCAGCCCAGTCCTTTAGAGACACCTTCAGTCCAGTCATTTACAGAGACACCTTCAGCCAGTCATTTACAGAGACACCTTCAGCCCAGTCATTTACAGAGACACCTTCAGCCCAGTCCTTTACAGAGACACCTTCAGCCCAGTCCTTTACAGAGACACCTTCAGCCCAGTCCTTTACAGAGACACCTTCAGCCCAGTCCTTTACAGAGACACCTTCAGCCCAGTCCTTTACAGAGACACCTTCAGCCCAGTTCTTTACAGAGACACCTCTAGCCCAGTCCTTTACAGAGACACCTTCAGCCCAGTCCTTTACAGAGACACCTTCAGCCCAGTCCTTTACAGAGACACCTCTAGCCCAGTCCTTTACAGAGACACCTCTAGCCCAGTCCTTTACAGAGACACCTTCAGCCCAGTCCTTTACAGAGACACCTCTAGCCCAGTCCTTTACAGAGACACCTCTAGCCCAGTCCTTTACAGAGACACCTCTAGCCCAGTCCTTTACAGAGAAATCTCTAGCCCAGTCCTTTACAGAGAAACCTTCAGCCCAGTCCTTTACAGAGACATCTCTAGCCCAGTTCTTTACAGAGACACCTCTAGCCCAGTCCTTTACAGAGACACCTCTGGCCCAGTCATTTACAGAGACACCTCTGGCCCAGTCATTTACAGAGACACCTTCAGCCCAGTCCTTTACAGAGACACCTTCAGCCCAGTCCTTTACAGAGACACCTTCAGCCCAGTCATTTACAGAGACACCTTCAGCCCAGTCATTTACAGAGACACCTTCAGCCCAGTCATTTACAGAGACACCTTCAGCCCAGTCATTTACAGAGACACCTTCAGCCCAGTCCTTTACAGACACCTTCAGCCCAGTCCTTTACAGAGACACCTTCAGCCCAGTCCTTTACAGAGACACCTTCAGCCCAGTCCTTTACAGAGACACCTTCAGCCCAGTTCTTTACAGAGACACCTCTAGCCCAGTCCTTTACAGAGACACCTTCAGCCCAGTCCTTTACAGAGACACCTTCAGCCCAGTCCTTTACAGAGACACCTCTAGCCCAGTCCTTTACAGAGACACCTTCAGCCCAGTCCTTTACAGAGACACCTTCAGCCCAGTCCTTTAGAGACACCTTCAGCCCAGTCCTTTAGAGACACCTTCAGTCCAGTCATTTACAGAGACACCTTCAGCCAGTAATTTACAGAGACACCTTCAGCCCAGTCATTTACAGAGACACCTTCAGCCCAGTCCTTTACAGAGACACCTTCAGCCCAGTCCTTTAGAGACACCTCTAGCCCAGTCCTTTACAGAGAAATCTCTAGCCCAGTCCTTTACAGAGAAACCTTCAGCCCAGTCCTTTACAGAGACACCTCTAGCCCAGTCCTTTACAGAGACACCTCTGGCCCAGTCATTTACAGAGACACCTTCAGCCCAGTCCTTTACAGAGACACCTCTAGCCCAGTCCTTTACAGAGAGCTCTATCTCCTCCAGTCAAGAAAATGATCCTTCGTTACATTGCTACATTCTCCTGTCCAGGCCAGTAAACACTACCAGCAGAATGAGAAGGAGGAGAATGGGGGCGTTCAAGTGCAACGTACATAACACTCCACAGGCAGCCTTGCTACCTACCAGAGGTCAACACTGTGGAGAAAGTCACGTTTACTCTGGAGGGAGAGGAGATGGGAGGAGGAGAGGAGATGGGGGAGGGGCAGAGGAGATGGGGGAGGGGGAGAGGAGATGGGGGAGGGGGAGAGGAGATGGGGGAGGGGGAGAGGAGATGGGGGAGGGGGAGAGGAGATGGGGGAGGGGGAGAGGAGATGGGGGAGGGGGAGAGGAGATGGGGGAGGGGGAGAGGAGATGGGAGGGGGAGAGGAGATGGGGGAGGGGGAGAGGAGATGGGGGAGGGGGAGAGGAGATGGGGGAGGGGGAGAGGAGAGGAGATGGGGGAGAGGAGATGGGGAGGGGGAGAGGAGATGGGGGAGGGGGAGAGGAGATGGGGGAGGGGGAGAGGAGATAAGAGAAGGCCCTTCACTAGGAGGTCCTGATGAGCAGCCATTCCATTACGGGTCTAACTAGATTTACAACTTAATAGCAGGTTGACAGAGACAACGCAGGTAGCCACTCTGCTGGGTGCTGGATGGCATACCAAATTACACCCTATATAAGTACACTACTTTTAACCAGGGAACATAGGGTTCAAGTCAAAAGAAGTGCACCATGTAGGGAATAGGGTTTCATTTGGGACGCCCTCCTGGTCTGGGGAGGAACGTAGGGTCAAGGAGACCAGACCACCCAGGGAAAGAAGCAGGAATCCAGACACCAGAGCACACAGAGGAGCCAGGGTCAACGAGCTGCTCATCAAACATGGACTCCCACAGAGAGGATAGAGGCAGAGAGAGAGAGGTGAAGATCACCATTTTCAGATAAGTTGACTTTGTCGGGTGACTGAGGAGCCTCGAGTCGGACACGGTCTAAGGAACAGCTGTGGTGCAGAATACCAAGTACATGCAGCGGTCACATGACCAGTCAGATTCAAATTCAGAGGAAAGAGACGGTCTGGTGGTGAACGGTGAATATCTGGCCTGACCCACCAATCAACTCATCCTCAGTTCACCTCCCTCAAGGCAGGAAACTGAGGATTTATTAAATGGCTCCTTTCTCTTCACGGCATGGCAGACAGACAGGCCTCCAGACAGACAGACAGGCCTCCAGGCAGGCAGACAGACAGACAGACAGGCCTCCAGGCAGCTAGCTGTATCGCAGACCGACAGAGGCAGCTAGCTGTATCGCAGACCGACAGAGGCAGCTAGCTGTATCGCAGACCGACAGAGGCAGCTAGCTGTATCGCAGACCGACAGAGGCAGCTAGCTGTATCGCAGACAGACAGAGGCAGCTAGCTGTATCGCAGACCGACAGAGGCAGCTAGCTGTATCGCAGACAGAAAGAGGCAGCTAGCTGTATCGCAGACAGACAGAGGCAGCTAGCTGTATCGCAGACCGACAGAGGCAGCTAGCTGTATCGCAGACCGACAGAGGCAGCTAGCTGTATCGCAGACCGACAGAGGCAGCTAGCTGTATCGCAGACCGACAGAGGCAGCTAGCTGTATCGCAGACCGACAGAGGCAGCTAGCTGTATCGCAGACCGACAGAGGCAGCTAGCTGTATCGCAGACCGACAGAGGCAGCTAGCTGTATCGCAGACCGACAGAGGCAGCTAGCTGTATCGCAGACCGACAGAGGCAGCTAGCTGTATCGCAGACCGACAGAGGCAGCTAGCTGTATCGCAGACCGACAGGAGCATACAGCACCACAGGCTTGGTCTGGTCTGGAGGCAGATGCTGGTGTAGAATACAGTGTAGGGGAGGACAGGTCACTAGACGGGTAGCTAGAAAAGAGGGAAACAGACAGGACAGTGGAGCACTGTGCCATGCTGCTACCAACCACAACATGTACACTGTGAACAGGTGGCTCTCTGTCTAATCAGACTGCAGTTTAAAACATATCCCGCATCTCATTATAGGAGACCGGAATCCTGGGATCAGGGGACTGTTGGAGGGAATGTAGCGTTCCCAGATTCCTACCTGGGAATTCTGAATCTGTGAGCCTCTGTGGGTCACTGATACTTCCTGTGCTGTGGGCCCCTAATACTTCCTGTGCTGAGAGCCCCTAATACTTCCTGTGCTGTGGGCCCCTAAAACTTCCTGTGCTGTGGGCCCCTAATACTTCCTGTGCTGTGGGCCCCTAATACTTCCTGTGCTGTGGGCCCCTAATACTTCCTGTGCTGTGGGCCCCTAATACTTCCTGTGCTGTGGGCCCCTGATACTTCCTGTGCTGTGGGTCCCTGATACTTCCTGTGCTGTGGGTCCCTGATACTTCCTGTGCTGTGGGTCCCTAATACTTCCTGTGCTGTGGGTCCCTAATACTTCCTGTGCTGTGGGCCCCTAATACTTCCTGTGCTGTGGGTCCCTGATACTTCCTGTGCTGTGGGCCCCTAATACTTCCTGTGCTGTGGGCCCCTAATACTTCCTGTGCTGTGGGCCCCTAATACTTCCTGTGCTGTGGGCCCCTGATACTTCCTGTGCTGTGGGTCCCTGATACTTCCTGTGCTGTGGGTCCCTGATACTTCCTGTGCTGTGGGTCCCTGATACTTCCTGTGCTGTGGGTCCCTGATACTTCCTGTGCTGTGGGTCCCTGATACTTCCTGTGCTGTGGGGCCCCTGATACTTCCTGTGCTGTGGGGCCCCTGATACTTCCTGTGCTGTGGGGCCCCTGATACTTCCTGTGCTGTGGGGCCCCTGATACTTCCTGTGCTGTGGGGCCCCTGATACTTCCTGTGCTGTGGGGCCCCTAATACTTCCTGTGCTGTGGGTCCCCTAATACTTCCTGTGCTGTGGGTCCCATAATACTTCCTGTGCTGTGGGTCCCATAATACTTCCTGTGCTGTGGGTCCCTAATACTTCCTGTGCTGTGGGTCCCTAATACTTCCTGTGCTGTGGGTCCCTAATACTTCCTGTGCTGTGGGTCCCTAATACTTCCTGTGCTGTGGGCTTTTAATACTTCCTGTGCTGAGAGCCCCTAATACTTCCTGTGCTGAGAGCCCCTAATACTTCCTGTGCTGAGAGCCCCTAATACTTCCTGTGCTGAGAGCCCCTAATACTTCCTGTGCTGAGAGCCCCTAATACTTCCTGTGCTGAGAGCCCCTAATACTTCCTGTGCTGAGAGCCCCTAATACTTCCTGTGCTGAGAGCCCCTAATACTTCCTGTGCTGAGAGCCCCTAATACTTCCTGTGCTGTGGGTCCCTAATACTTCCTGTGCTGTGGGCCCCTAATACTTCCTGTGCTGTGGGCCCCTAATACTTCCTGTGCTGTGGGCCCCTAATACTTCCTGTGCTGTGGGTCCCTAATACTTCCTGTGCTGTGGGTCCCTAATACTTCCTGTGCTGTGGGTCCCTAATACTTCCTGTGCTGTGGGTCCCTAATACTTCCTGTGCTGTGGGTCCCTAATACTTCCTGTGCTGTGGGTCCCTAATAATTCCTGTGCTGTGGGTCCCTAATACTTCCTGTGCTGTGGGTCCCTAATACTTCCTGTGCTGTGGGTCCCTAATACTTCCTGTGCTGTGGGTCCCTAATACTTCCTGTGCTGTGGGTCCCTAATACTTCCTGTGCTGTGGGCCACTAATACTTCCTGTGCTGTGGGCCCCTAATACTTCCTGTGCTGTGGGCCCCTAATACTTCCTGTGCTGTGGGTCCCTAATACTTCCTGTGCTGTGGGCCTTTTCGCTCTTTTCTGGTGTAAAGATCTGGGTTGGGTATAATTTTGTGCCTAGAGAAAAGGGATTGTGTTCAGTCTGGGATATAGGGCTGGGGTTCAATAGGGCTGAGCTGAGCTGGGCTGAGCTGGGCAAATCCAGGCCACAGCTGTGCGGCTCGCCCTCTCCAACCCGGTCTAATGGCGCTCTCTCTCTGTGTTCCAACATCTGCTTCATCATTTCACCCCACACACACACACAAAATGCATTCGATGTAGCATTCATAACCAGAGTAAGTTTTACGGCTGTCGTTAAACAGAGTCTTTCATGTTGTCCGAGGGCAACCTGTGGGGAGGCTGTGATCGGTAACCGTAATGACCGACAGAGGCTTTAACTGAACCTACCCAGCAGGACCGAGTGGCTGGCTGAGAGCACGTGGCTGAACAGAGGAATATGGTGGTATGGTCTGTAGCAGCACACTGCTCTGTGTTTCATTAAACCAAAACCATTTAACCCTTTGTCTGTTAGCTGCTTTTTAAACACTCTCCAGCTCTCATATTACATGGTAGGTTTAAAACCACTCTCCAGCTCTCATATTACATGGTAGGTTTAAAACCACTCTCCAGCTCTGCAGGTTGTGTGTAGTAGAGAAGGGCTGTGGGAGGGGCCACAGCTCTGCAGGTTGTGTGTAGTACAGAAGGGCTGGTGGGAGGGGCCACAGCTCTGCAGGTTGTGTGTAGTACAGAAGGGCTGGTGGGAGGGGCCACAGCTCTGCAGGTTGTGTGTAGTACAGAAGGGCTGGTGGGAGGGGCCACAGCTCTGCAGGTTGTGTGTAGTAGAGAAGGGCTGGTGGGAGGGACCACAGCTCTGCAGGTTGTGTGTGGGAGGGGCCACAGCTCTGCAGGTTGTGTGTTGTACAGTAGGGCTGTGGGAGGGGCCACAGCTCCGCAGGTTGTGTGTGGGAGGGGCCACAGCTCTGCAGGTTGTGTGTGGGAGGGGCCACAGCTCTGCAGGTTGTGTGTAGTACAGAAGGGCTGGTGGGAGGGGCCACAGCTCTGCAGGTTGTGTGTAGTACAGAAGGGCTGGTGGGAGGGGCCACAGCTCTGCAGGTTGTGTGTAGTAGAGAAGGGCTGGTGGGAGGGACCACAGCTCTGCAGGTTGTGTGTGGGAGGGGCCACAGCTCTGCAGGTTGTGTGTTGTACAGTAGGGCTGTGGGAGGGGCCACAGCTCCGCAGGTTGTGTGTGGGAGGGGCCACAGCTCTGCAGGTTGTGTGTGGGAGGGGCCACAGCTCTGCAGGTTGTGTGTAGTACAGAAGGGCACAACATAACAACCCATTTTGAAACGTAAAAAACAACAAAAATGAGCCTTTAGTATAAAAAAAAAAAATGAGGATGTAGTACTTCCTGTTTGTGGTGGCGATAGTAAACATGCCCTGGTCCTCCAGGTCGAGACAGACAGGGTCCTCCTCCGTCCTGCCCGTCAGAGAAAACGCTCAGCGGTTAGCGCAACGCCGCCAGAAAAGGCAGGACCATTTCATTTCAGCAGCCACTTAGTCCTGGCTCGGGCATCTCTCCATCTCCTCTCTCACCATCTCCTCTCTCACCATCTCCTCTCTCACCCTGCAGCTCCTCTCTCACCCTGCAGCTCCTCTCTCACCCTGCAGCTCCTCTCTCACCCTCTCCTACGCTCGTTCCCTCCATCTCCTCTCCTCCGCTCGTTCCCTCCATCTCCTCTCACCCTCTCCACCACTCGTTCCCTCCATCTCTGAATCTCCGCCCTCCTGTGTGACAAAACGACTCCATCCAGACAGAGTAAGGCTGGTGGATACTGTGATGTCCACACCAACTAACAGTATGGTTATACCAGGAGCTGTGGCACCAGACGGAGCGGAGCGTAGTGTGTGTGGAGTTAGACAGACACGTCGGTGGCCGTACACTGCACACACACAGCATACTCTGCTGTACCCAGCACCACTAGGAGACTGAGACGGATTCCTATTGGCTGTTGGAGACACGGCGCGTAATGCTGCGTAGCCCCGCCTTTCAGCCACTCACAACGCATCCCTAAAGCCTCTGTTTTATGAATGAGCGTGAGAATGGATCGTACACACACACTAAAATACTATCCTCTCATAATACACACCCTGCTCACTCAAACTGCCTATTGGAATAAATCATTAAAATGAGGAACTCAGTATCGTCTCAGTCAAATGTCTCACACACATCAAGATGCTGGGCAGCGTGACATGGAAATAGACCAACGCAAAACTAAACTCTAATCTATTCCCACTCCAACTGTATTTATGTGAATCATCATAATCTGGTTTAATTCAGAACGACAGTTGGGTTTATTAAGATTTTAAAATGCAACAGTCTGTTTACCAACAGCTCTAGACTGAGATTCACAACACAGGTTGTTTTTTTTTAAAACACACATCCTTAAAACTACTGTGGACCAGCACACATTTAACTGTTAATGCTTTACTGGGAAGCCCTGTGTAAACGCACTACTTCTGACCGGGGCCTATAGGGCTTTACCCATAGGGCTCTGGTCTAAAGAAGTGCACTAAATAGGGAATATGGTGCTATTTGGGATGCCGCCGTAGTCTAACCAGTATGTAAATCATATCTGCTTTGTGTGCGAGTCGTTACATTGAGAGAGAGAGAGAGAACGCCACGAGAGTAAAGCCCAGTCCAGTCTCTTTCTATGAAGTCCGTCCTGCCTGGCTGGTAGAGAACTGTAGGAGCCAGGCTCAGTCTGTATCTATACTGGGTAAACAGTGCCCTCTATGGGTAGGAGCCAGGCTCAGTCTGTATCTATACTGGGTAAACAGTGCCCTCTAATGTCGTCCTGGTTAAGGACTAATCCCACATCAGTGGCAAGCTTCTCTGTTCCTGGTTAAGGACTGGTCCTACATCAGTGGCAAGCTTCTCTGTTCCTGGTTAAGGACTAGTCCCACATCAGTGGCAAGCTTCTCTGTTCCTGGTTAAGGACTAGTCCTACATCAGTGGCAAGCTTCTCTGTTCCTGGTTAAGGACTAGTCCTACATCAGTGGCAAGCTTCTCTGTTCCTGGTTAAGGACTAGCCCTACATCAGTGGCAAGCTTCTCTGTTCCTGGTTAAGGACTAGTCCCACATCAGTGGCAAGCTTCTCTGTTCCTGGTTAAGGACTAGTCCCACATCAGTGGCAAGCTTCTCTGTTCCTGGTTCAGGACTAGTCCCACATCAGTGGCAAGCTTCTCTGTTCCTGGTTAAGGACTAGTCCTACATCAGTGGCAAGCTTCTCTGTTCCTGGTTAAGGACTAGTCCTACATCAGTGGCAAGCTTCTCTGTTCCTGGTTAAGGACTAGTCCCACATCAGTGGCAAGCTTCTCTGTTCCTGGTTCAGGACTAGTCCCACATCAGTGGCAAGCTTCTCTGTTCCTGGTTAAGGACTAGTCCTACATCAGTGGCAAGCTTCTCTGTTCCTGGTTAAGGACTAGTCCTACATCAGTGGCAAGCTTCTCTGTTCCTGGTTCAGACACAGTACAAAGCAAGACTGACAGCTTTAGAACCTTGAATCATTATGACGGTTCAACGGGAGTGATGGTTCAACGGGAGTGAATCGTTACGATGGTTCAACGGGAGTGAATCGTTACGATGGTTCAACGGGAGTGAATCGTTATGATGGTTCAACGGGAGTGAATCGTTATGATGGTTCAACGGGAGTGAATCGTTATGATGGTTCAACGGGAGTGAATCGTTATGATGGTTCAACGGGAGTGAATCATTATGATGGTTCAACCGGAGTAAATCATTATGATGGTTCAACCGGAGTGAATCGTTATGATGGTTCAACGGGAGTGAATCATTATGATGGTTCAACCGGAGTAAATCATTATGATGGTTCAACCGGAGTGAATCATTATGATGGTTCAACGGGAGTGATGGTTCAACGGGAGTGAATCGTTATGATGGTTCAACAGGACTGAATCATTATGATGGTTCAACCGGAGTGAATCATTATGATGGTTCAACCGGAGTGAATCATTATGATGGTTCAACGGGAGTGAATCGTTATGATGGTTCAACAGGACTGAATCATTATGATGGTTCAACCGGAGTGAATCATTATGATGGTTCAACCGGAGTGAATCATTATGATGGTTCAACGGGAGTGATGGTTCAACGGGAGTGAATCGTTATGATGGTTCAACAGGACTGAATCATTATGATGGTTCAACGGGAGTGAATCGTTATGATGGTTCAACGGGAGTGAATCATTATGATGGTTCAACGGGAGTGAATCGTTATGATGGTTCAACAGGACTGAATCATTATGATGGTTCAACGGGAGTGAATCGTTATGATGGTTCAACAGGATTGAATCATTATGATGGTTCAACCGGAGTGAATCATTATGCATGTTTAATAGGAGTGAATCATTATGCATGTTTAATAGGAGTGAATCATTATGAATCTTTAATAGGAGTGAATCATTATGCATGTTTAAATAGGAGTGAATCATTATGAATCTTTAATAGGAGTGAATCATTATGCATGTTTAATAGGAGTGAATCATTATGAATCTTTAATAGGAGTGAATCATTATGCATGTTTAAATAGGAGTGAATCATTATGAATCTTTAATAGGAGTGAATCATTATACATGTTTAATAGGAGTGAATCATTATGCATGTTTAATAGGAGTGAATCATTATGAATCTTTAATAGGAGTGAATCATTATGAATCTTTAATAGGAGTGAATCATTATGCATGTTTAATAGGAGTGAATCATTATGAATCTTTAATAGGAGTGAATCATTATGAATCTTTAATAGGAGTGAATCATTATGAATCTTTAATAGGAGTGAATCATTATGAATCTTTAATAGGAGTGAATCATTATGCATGTTTAATAGGAGTGAATCATTATGCATGTTTAATAGGAGTGAATCATTATGAATCTTTAATAGGAGTGAATCATTATGCATGTTTAATAGGAGTGAATCATTATGAATCTTTAATAGGAGTGAATCATTATGCATGTTTAATAGGAGTGAATCTTTAATAGTGCACGCTGCTCACTTGTCGATACTGACAAAAGTGACTGGCTGTTTAACAAATGTTCTCACAAATCAAGTCTGACATCATGCTATCTGGGAGAGCAGTCAATTCAGAGGAGGAAAATGTTGACCTGCTGTGGAGATGCCAGAGGGAACAATGGTGTCTCTTTACAGTGGGGCAACACTGCCCTCTGGTGGTGGACAGGGGAACTGGGCTTCACCATTTCAATATTGGGTCTTGGCAGGACAAACACACTTAAAACCCAAATTAGCTTTCTGCTGCTTTAATTGTAGATTCTACAGTTACTGATTTTTAAAAAAAACTCTTTTAAAGTCTTTTAAAGTCTTTACTTTCCAGAGTCATTAAAAAGCATTAATTATTTGTTGCTGTAAAAAAAAAAAAAAACGAACAATTCAGCCACATCAGACAACACCCCCAGGTGCAGCTCTCCATACAGACAGTGGTGTGAGTCCCAAATGAAACCCTATTCCCTAAATAGTGCACTACTTTTGACCAGAACCCCATGGGGAAGTAGGGTGGCATTTTGGAGACCCAGTCTGAACAGAACAGCCATTAAGCCTTAAGCCTGAAGCCTTCCCTGAAGCTCAGAACGGCCTGTCCAGCAAAGCCTTGTGATGAGAGCCAGCCGGGAGGCCAGCGTGGGCCCAACACACACACAGAGCTGACGCCACCAAAACCATTACAGGACGTTCCCAGTTTCATCTCCACCGATTTGGCCGTGACAGTCTCACCTTTCCCAATCCCCACTGTCCGTCAGGAAGACGGGCACACGGCCTGGACCCCCCCCCCAGTGCCTGTCCATCACTCTGGGCCTAAATAAGGACCTAACACCACCTGCCATTCCTCCCCCCCCCCCCCCCCTCTCATCTCTGAGCTGATGAAGTCAGAGGGAGGGAGGGAAGAGGAGGGTGGAAGTGGAGATAGCGCGAGAGGGATTGAGGGAGGGAGGGAGATTGAGGGGTAAGAGAAAGAGGAGGAGGAGAGAGGGGTGGATGGAGGGAGAAATGGAGGGGGGGTGAGAAAGAGGGGAGGAGGAGAGAGGGGTGGATGGAGGGAGGGAGGGAGGGGTAAGAGAAAGAGGGGAGGAGGAGAGAGGGGTGGATGGAGGGAGAAATGGAGGGGGGGTGAGAAAGAGGGAAGGAGGAGAGGGGGTGGATGGAGGGAGGGAGGGGTAAGAGAAAGAGGGGAGGAGGAGAGAGGGGTGGATGGAGGGAGAAATGGAGGGGGGGTGAGAAAGAGGGGAGGAGGAGAGAGGGGTGGATGGAGGGAGGGAGGGAGGGGTAAGAGAAAGAGGGGAGGAGGAGAGAGGGGTGGATGGAGGGAGGGAGGGGTAAGAGAAAGAGGGGAGGAGGAGAGAGGGGTGGATGGAGGGAGAAATGGAGGGGGGGTGAGAAAGTGGCAATGTCACACCCTGTTACCTGCCATTGGTCAGAGTGACAACACGGTCACACAACCGGCCTTCAACCAAGCCCCCAGGATAGTGTGTGTGTGTGTGTGTGTTTGTGTGTAAGGGGTCACAGCCTACAGAGAAACAGAGAAACCATCTAAAGCACTTTGTGTAAAACCACCTCCACTTCACACATCAAATTTCACAGAGCTTTATTATTATTGTGTCTGTACCCCAGAACCAAACCCCAGCCCGGAGAACCAGACCCCAGCCCGGAGAACCAGACCCCAGCCCGGAGAACCAGACCCCAGCCCGGAGAACCAGACCCCAGCCCGGAGAACCAGACCCCAGACCCAGCCCGGAGAACCAGACCCCAGCCCGGAGAACCGGACCCCAGACCCCAGCCCGGAGAACCAGACCCCAGCCCGGAGAACCAGACCCCAGCCCGGAGAACCAGACCCCAGCCCGGAGAACCGGACCCCAGCCCGGAGAACCGGACCCCAGCCCGGAGAACCGGACCCCAGACCCAGCCCGGAGAACCGGACCCCAGACCCAGCCCGGAGAACCAGACCCCAGCCCGGAGAACCAGACCCCAGCCCGGAGAACCAGACCCCAGCCCGGAGAACCAGACCCCAGCCCGGAGAACCAGACCCCAGCCCGGAGAACCAGACCCCAGCCCGGAGAACCAGACCCCAGCCCGGAGAACCAGACCCCAGACCCAGCCCGGAGAACCAGACCCCAGACCCAGCCCGGAGAACCAGACCAGACAGAGCCAGTCAATACCATACATTTTTAATGGAACCTTTCTAACTGACTTGCCTAGTTAAATAACAGATTCTTATCTACAATGACGGCCAAACCTGAACGACGCTGGGCCAATTGTGCGCCACCCTATGGGACTCCCAATCACGGCCGGTTGTGATACAGCCTGGAATCGAACCAGGGTGTCTGTAGTGACGCCTCAGGGACATTAGCCATGACTAACATCACTATACGTTGCCTTACAAATGGTCTCTCCAGTCTGTATGTAGTGCACTACTGTTGACCTACGACCTCAGTCATTATCATGTCTCATACAGCACCTACGACCTACTGATCTCAGACGGTCACCTCACAGTCATTATCACGTTTCATTCAGCACTACTGTTGACCTACGACCTACTGATCTCAGACGGTCACCTCACAGTCATTATCATGTTTCATACAGCACTACTGTTGACCTACGACCTACTGATCTCAGACGGTCACCACAGTCATTATCGCGTTTCATACAGCACTATAACTCTGATACAACTTGTCTCTGTCTCTGTCTCTGTCTCTGTCTGTGACAGATCCCTCCAATGAGTAAAGCAGGCTGCTGAGTAACTGTTATGTCCATGCCTCTGGCAGAAAGCATCTCTTCTCAGTCTAATAGTCTCATTAAACTATGAATAACCACACGTCTGTGTCCCAAAAGCCACTCTGTTCCCTATGTAGTGTCCACAGTGCCCTGGTGAAGTGTACTACACTGTAACAAAAGGGGCCATTCCGTTGTAACTGAATTCCGCAGAGAGTCAGATTTGTTACGTTAAAACTGGTACACATTTAAGTCCTTTAACAGGTGCTCTTATAAAAAACAAATTAAATTTAAAAAGTGATTTACAAGAGCAATTAGGGTTAAGTGCCTTGCTCAAGGGCACAGAGATTTTTTTTCAACTCGTCGACTCTAGGATTCGAACCAGCCACCTTTCAGGTTACTGGCTCAGCACATACCGCAAAAAAAACCTGCTGATTACAACGTTGAACTAAACCATACAACTATATACACAAGAACTACAGTACTTTCATTTCCACTTACAGATTTTACCAAAAAAACACATTTTACAGGAAGAACTGTTGAGATAAATGTTGTTAACTGCACAGTTTTCAGTTGTTTTACTGTGTAAATTGTGCAAAGTCGTCATTGTGCTTAGAGTTCTACGGTTGACTAAACCATCGGGTTTTGGTTGGCCAACAATTTAACGTTTCTATTTTATTAAATCGGCGTCTCCACTTAAACCCGTCGGCGTGGAAACGCCCTGTGGAATAGGGGCGCCATTTGGGACACACCCCCTTATTTGAGATGCATTTCAGGAGGACCTATCGGGAATAATTAGCCCACATGTACAAATATATATATTAAAATACACAGCACAGTGTCAGGACACCATATGACCACGATCTGCATACTAAACAACTCAGACTATTAAGGAATGGAACAAACTAGAGGAGGAGATAAACACTCTCTAGTCACACTGTCTGGGCCACAAGAGGGAGGAGATAAACACTCTCTAGTGACACTGTCTGGGCCACAAGAGGGAGGAGATAAACACTGTCTGGGCTACAAGAGGGAGGAGATAAACACTCTCTAGTCACACTGTCTGGGCCACAAGAGGGAGGAGATAAACACTCTCTAGTCACACTGTCTGGGCCACAAGAGGGAGGAGATAAACACTCTCTAGTCACACTGTCTGGGCCACAAGAGGGAGGAGATAAACACTCTCTAGTGACACTGTCTGGGCCACAAGAGGGAGGAGATAAACACTCTCTAGTCACACTGTCTGGGCCACAAGAGGGAGGAGATAAACACTCTCTAGTCACACTGTCTGGGCCACAAGAGGGAGGAGATAAACACTCTCTAGTCACACTGTCTGGGCCACAAGAGGGAGGAGATAAACACTCTCTAGTCACACTGTCTGGGCCACAAGAGAGAGGAGATAAACACCGTCTGGGCCACAAGAGGGAGGAGATAAACACTCTCTAGTGACACTGTCTGGGCCACAAAAGGGAGGAGATAAACACTCTCTAGTCACACTGTCTGGGCCACAAGAGGGAGGAGATAAACACTCTCTAGTGACACTGTCTGGGCCACAAGAGGGAGGAGATAAACACTCTCTAGTGACACTGTCTGGGCCACAAGAGGGAGGAGATAAACACTCTCTAGTCACACTGTCTGGGCCACAAAAGGGAGGAGATAAACACTCTCTAGTGACACTGTCTGGGCCACAAGAGGGAGGAGATAAACACTGTCTGGGCTACAAGAGGGAGGAGATAAACACTCTCTAGTCACACTGTCTGGGCTACAAGAGGGAGGAGATAAACACTCTCTAGTCACACTGTCTGGGCCACAAGAGGGAGGAGATAAACACTCTCTAGTCACACTGTCTGGGCCACAAGAGGGAGGAGATAAACACTCTCTAGTGACACTGTCTGGGCCACAAGAGGGAGGAGATAAACACTCTCTAGTCACACTGTCTGGGCCACAAGAGAGAGGAGATAAACACCGTCTGGGCCACAAGAGGGAGGAGATAAACACCGTCTGGGCCACAAGAGGGAGGAGATAAACACTGTCTAGTGACACTGTCTGGGCTACAAGAGGGAGGAGATAAACACTCTCTAGTGACACTGTCTGGGCCACAAGAGGGAGGAGATAAACACCGTCTGGGCCACAAGAGGGAGGAGATAAACACCGTCTGGGCCACAAGAGGGAGGAGATAAACACTGTCTGGGCTACAAGAGGGAGGAGATAAACACTCTCTAGTGACACTGTCTGGGCTACAAGAGGGAGGAGATAAACACTCTCTAGTCACACTGTCTGGGCCACAAGAGGGAGGAGATAAACACTCTCTAGTCACACTGTCTGGGCCACAAGAGGGAGGAGATAAACACTCTCTAGTGACACTGTCTGGGCCACAAGAGGGAGGAGATAAACACTGTCTGGGCTACAAGAGGGAGGAGATAAACACTCTCTAGTCACACTGTCTGGGCCACAAGAGGGAGGAGATAAACACTCTCTAGTCACACTGTCTGGGCCACAAGAGGGAGGAGATAAACACTCTCTAGTGACACTGTCTGGGCCACAAGAGGGAGGAGATAAACACTGTCTGGGCTACAAGAGGGAGGAGATAAACACTCTCTAGTCACACTGTCTGGGCCACAAGAGGGAGGAGATAAACACTCTCTAGTCACACTGTCTGGGCCACAAGAGGGAGGAGATAAACACTCTCTAGTCACACTGTCTGGGCCACAAGAGGGAGGAGATAAACACTGTCTGGGCTACAAGAGGGAGGAGATAAACACTCTCTAGTGACACTGTCTGGGCTACAAGAGGGAGGAGATAAACACTCTCTAGTCACACTGTCTGGGCCACAAGAGGGAGGAGATAAACACTCTCTAGTCACACTGTCTGGGCCACAAGAGGGAGGAGATAAACACTCTCTAGTGACACTGTCTGGGCCACAAGAGGGAGGAGATAAACACTGTCTGGGCTACAAGAGGGAGGAGATAAACACTCTCTAGTCACACTGTCTGGGCCACAAGAGGGAGGAGATAAACACTCTCTAGTCACACTGTCTGGGCCACAAGAGGGAGGAGATAAACACTCTCTAGTGACACTGTCTGGGCCACAAGAGGGAGGAGATAAACACTGTCTGGGCTACAAGAGGGAGGAGATAAACACTCTCTAGTCACACTGTCTGGGCCACAAGAGGGAGGAGATAAACACTCTCTAGTCACACTGTCTGGGCCACAAGAGGGAGGAGATAAACACTCTCTAGTCACACTGTCTGGGCCACAAGAGGGAGGAGATAAACACTCTCTAGTCACACTGTCTGGGCCACAAGAGAGAGGAGATAAACACCGTCTGGGCCACAAGAGGGAGGAGATAAACACCGTCTGGGCCACAAGAGGGAGGAGATAAACACTGTCTAGTGACACTGTCTGGGCCACAAAAGGGAGGAGATAAACACTCTCTAGTCACACTGTCTGGGCCACAAGAGGGAGGAGATAAACACTCTCTAGTCACACTGTCTGGGCCACAAGAGGGAGGAGATAAACACTCTCTAGTCACACTGTCTGGGCCACAAGAGGGAGGAGATAAACACTCTCTAGTCACACTGTCTGGGCCACAAGAGGGAGGAGATAAACACCGTCTGGGCCACAAGAGGGAGGAGATAAACACCGTCTGGGCCACAAGAGGGAGGAGATAAACACTCTCTAGTGACACTGTCTGGGCCACAAGAGGGAGGAGATAAACACTGTCTGGGCTACAAGAGGGAGGAGATAAACACTCTCTAGTGACACTGTCTGGGCTACAAGAGGGAGGAGATAAACACTCTCTAGTCACACTGTCTGGGCCACAAGAGGGAGGAGATAAACACTCTCTAGTCACACTGTCTGGGCCACAAGAGGGAGGAGATAAACACTGTCTGGGCTACAAGAGGGAGGAGATAAACACTCTCTAGTCACACTGTCTGGGCCACAAGAGGGAGGAGATAAACACTCTCTAGTCACACTGTCTGGGCCACAAGAGGGAGGAGATAAACACTCTCTAGTCACACTGTCTGGGCCACAAGAGGGAGGAGATAAACACTCTCTAGTCACACTGTCTGGGCCACAAGAGAGAGGAGATAAACACCGTCTGGGCCACAAGAGGGAGGAGATAAACACCGTCTGGGCCACAAGAGGGAGGAGATAAACACTGTCTAGTGACACTGTCTGGGCCACAAAAGGGAGGAGATAAACACTCTCTAGTCACACTGTCTGGGCCACAAGAGGGAGGAGATAAACACTCTCTAGTCACACTGTCTGGGCCACAAGAGGGAGGAGATAAACACTCTCTAGTCACACTGTCTGGGCCACAAGAGAGAGGAGATAAACACCGTCTGGGCCACAAGAGGGAGGAGATAAACACTGTCTGGGCCACAAGAGGGAGGAGATAAACACTGTCTGGGCCACAAAAGGGAGGAGATAAACACTGTCTGGGCCACAAAAGGGAGGAGATAAACACTCTCGTGACACTGTCTGGGCCACAAGAGGGAGGAGTTAAACACTCTCTAGTCACACTGTCTGGGCCACAAGAGGGAGGAGATAAACACTCTCTAGTCACACTGTCTGGGCCACAAGAGGGAGGAGATAAACACTCTCTAGTCACACTGTCTGGGCCACAAGAGGGAGGAGTTAAACACTCTCTAGTCACACTGTCTGGGCCACAAGAGGGAGGAGATAAACACTCTCTAGTCACACTGTCTGGGCCACAAGAGGGAGGAGATAAACACTGTCTGGGCCACAAGAGGGAGGAGAAACACTGTCTGGGCCACAAGAGGGAGGAGATAAACACTCTCTAGTGACACTGTCTGGGCCACAAGAGGGAGGAGATAAACACTCTAGTCACACTGTCTGGGCCACAAGAGGGAAGAGAGAAACACTCTCTAGTCACACTGTATGGGCCACAAGAGGGAGGAGATAAACGTATAGACCAGACAGAGAGAAAGAGAGAGAAAGGAAAGCGTCCTGCCGTCCTTCCCATTTGGCCGCCCGCCTGTCTGCCTGACTTCCTGTTTGCCTTCCTGGGCTCCTAATGGAACAGACCAGATCACCAGGACAATTAGAACACATTTCACAGGCTCTGCATGCAGGGAGGGAGCAGGAGGGAATTTGCATGTTTGAAGCATGTGATTAATGTCCCTCTGCAGCTGTGGTAGAACACACTGTGTCCCAAATGGCATCCTTAGTCCCCATGGGACCTGGTCTTAAAGTAGTGCACTGCGTAGGGAATAGGGAGTCATTTGGGACACATGTGAAGTAGAACGGTCTCCCCCCCCTCTGCTCCCTGATGAGGGACGCCCAGAGGGCTACTATTCACAGCCCAGCAAACAGGCCCCCCCCCTTCACAGGCTCTATCTCCACAGACAGACAGATACACACATAAAAGATTCAGATGACACACAAAGGTAGAGACGTACAGGCCACACACACAAAGGTAGAGACATACAGGCCACACACACACACACAAAGGTAGAGACGTACAAGGCCACACACACAGACTATATTTTGTGCACAGACAACACACCCACCCACTCTTCCCTTACCTATGAAGAGAGCCTCCTAGTTAACCCGGTGTGGGCCGTCATTGTAAATAACAACTTGTTCTTTAAAAAACGATTTAAATAAATAACCTGGCTCGTCATCTCTGATGTCTGGATAACATGCAAATCACATGCAAAACCACATCCAGACAGCCAACGTTCCCAGGCAGAGAGAGAGTAGCGGAGGACTAGGGGGAGAGAGAGAGAGGGGGGGGCAGAGAGAGAGTAGCGGAGGACTAGGGGGAGAGAGAGAGAGGGGGGCAGAGAGAGAGTAGCGGAGGACTAGGGGGAGAGAGAGAGGGAGGCAGGGAGGGAGAGAGAGGGGGGCAGAGAGAGAGTAGCGGAGGACTAGGGGGAGAGAGAGAGGGGGGCAGAGAGAGAGTGGCAGAGGACTAGGGGCAGAGAGAGAGGGAGGCAGGGAGGGAGAGAGAGGGGGGCAGAGAGAGAGTAGCGGAGGACTAGGGGCAGAGAGAGAGGGAGGCAGGGAGGGAGAGAGAGGGGGGCAGAGAGAGAGTAGCGGAGGACTAGGGGGAGAGAGAGAGGGGGGCAGAGAGAGAGTGGCAGAGGACTAGGGGCAGAGAGAGAGGGAGGCAGGGAGGGAGAGAGAGGGGGGCAGAGAGAGAGTAGCGGAGGACTAGGGGCAGAGAGAGAGGGAGGCAGGGAGGGAGAGAGAGGGGGGCAGAGAGAGAGTAGCGGAGGACTAGGGGGAGAGAGAGAGGGGGGCAGAGAGAGTAGCGGAGGACTAGGGGGAGAGAGAGAGGGGGGCAGAGAGAGTAGCGGAGGACTAGGGGGAGAGAGAGAGGGGGGCAGAGAGAGTAGCGGAGGACTAGGGGGAGAGAGAGAGGGGGCAGAGAGAGTAGCGGAGGACTAGGGGGAGAGAGAGAGGGGGGCAGAGAGAGTAGCGGAGGACTAGGGGGAGAGAGAGGGGAGGGGGGCAGAGAGAGAGTAGCGGAGGACTAGGGGGAGAGAGAGGGGGGGCAGAGAGAGAGTAGCGGAGGACTAGGGGGAGAGAGAGAGAGGGGGGCAGAGAGAGAGTAGCGGAGGACTAGGGGGAGAGAGAGAGGGAGGCAGGGAGGGAGAGAGAGGGGGGCAGAGAGAGAGTAGCGGAGGACTAGGGGGAGAGAGAGAGGGGGGCAGAGAGAGAGTGGCAGAGGACTAGGGGCAGAGAGAGAGGGAGGCAGGGAGGGAGAGAGAGGGGGGCAGAGAGAGAGTAGCGGAGGACTAGGGGCAGAGAGAGAGGGAGGCAGGGAGGGAGAGAGAGGGGGGCAGAGAGAGAGTAGCGGAGGACTAGGGGGAGAGAGAGAGGGGGGCAGAGAGAGAGTGGCAGAGGACTAGGGGCAGAGAGAGAGGGAGGCAGGGAGGGAGAGAGAGGGGGGCAGAGAGAGAGTAGCGGAGGACTAGGGGCAGAGAGAGAGGGAGGCAGGGAGGGAGAGAGAGGGGGGCAGAGAGAGAGTAGCGGAGGACTAGGGGGAGAGAGAGAGGGGGGCAGAGAGAGTAGCGGAGGACTAGGGGGAGAGAGAGAGGGGGGCAGAGAGAGTAGCGGAGGACTAGGGGGAGAGAGAGAGGGGGGCAGAGAGAGTAGCGGAGGACTAGGGGGAGAGAGAGAGGGGGCAGAGAGAGTAGCGGAGGACTAGGGGGAGAGAGAGAGGGGGGCAGAGAGAGTAGCGGAGGACTAGGGGGAGAGAGAGAGGGGGGCAGAGAGAGTAGCGGAGGACTAGGGGGAGAGAGAGAGGGGGGCAGAGAGAGAGTAGCGGAGGACTAGGGGGAGAGAGAGAGGGAGGCAGGGAGGGAGAGAGAGGGGGGAGGGAGAGAGAGGGGGGCAGAGAGAGAGTAGCGGAGGACTAGGGGGAGAGAGAGAGGGGGGCAGAGAGAGTAGCGGAGGACTAGGGGGAGAGAGAGAGGGGGGCAGAGAGAGTAGCGGAGGACTAGGGGCAGAGAGAGAGGGAGGCAGGGAGGGAGAGAGAGGGAGGCAGAGAGAGTAGCGGAGGACTAGGGGCAGAGAGAGAGGGAGGCAGGGAGGGAGAGAGAGGGGGGCAGAGAGAGAGTAGCGGAGGACTAGGGGCAGAGAGAGAGGGAGGCAGGGAGGGAGAGAGAGGGAGGCAGAGAGAGTAGCGGAGGACTAGGGGCAGAGAGAGAGGGAGGCAGGGAGGGAGAGAGAGGGGGGCAGAGAGAGAGTAGCGGAGGACTAGGGGGAGAGAGAGAGGGAGAGAGAGGGAGGCAGGGAGGGAGAGTAGCGGAGACTAGGGGGAGAGAGAGAGGGAGGCAGAGAGAGTAGCGAAGGACTAGGGGCAGAGAGAGAGAGGCAGGGAGGGAGAGAGAGGGGGGCAGAGAGAGGGAGGCAGGGAGGGAGAGAGAGGGGGGCAGAGAGAGAGTAGCGGAGGACTAGGGGGAGAGAGAGAGGGGGGCAGAGAGAGAGGGAGGCAGGGAGGGAGAGAGAGGGGGGCAGAGAGAGAGTAGCGGAGGACTAGGGGCAGAGAGAGAGGGAGGCAGAGGGGGGCAGAGAGAGAGGGAGGCAGGGAGGGAGAGGGGGGCAGAGAGAGAGTAGCGGAGGACTAGGGGGAGAGAGAGAGGGGGGAGAGAGAGAGGGGGGAGAGAGAGAGGGAGGCAGAGAGAGAGAGGGGGGCAGAGAGAGAGAGGGGGGCAGAGAGAGAGAGGGGGGCAGAGAGAGAGGGGGGCAGAGAGAGAGGGGGGCAGAGAGAGAGGGAGGCAGAGAGAGAGGGGGGGAGAGAGAGAGGGGGGAGAGAGAGGGGGGAGAGAGGGGGGGGAGAGAGAGGGGGGAGAGAGAGAGGGGGGGAGAGAGAGGGGGGAGAGAGAGAGGGAGGCAGAGAGAGAGGGAGGCAGAGAGAGAGGGGGGCAGAGAGAGAGTAGCGGAGGACTCTGTTCAGAGTCAGTCAGGGATTTAGGAGGAAAACAAACCAGCTTTAGTTAAAGTGCTAGAAGATAGATTGAAATGTAAATACCAGTCTGATGTCTGGGCCTTTTGCTACAGTATCACTCCACTACCGCGCCATTTAAATAATAACCAGCACAAACAACAGACATTTCAAAAAGATAACAAGGCTGTGGAAACTATTTACAAATAAAAAATGTATTTAGCACATTTCCACTTGATGTTAAATTAAAAGGGATTGACAACATCAGAGAGAAATAAACAGGAGTGTATTCATCAGGGAAACCGGACACTTTACAATGCAGAAAATATACAAAACATAATGAGTAACCATAACTTGGCGGCTTCAGTCTACGGCGTCACCACAGACCCTGGTTCGATTCTAGGCTGTATCACAACCGACCGTGATCAGGAGTCCCATAGGGCGTAGCACAACTGGCCCAGCGTCGTCCGGGTTTCGGTTTGGCCGGGGTAGGATGTCATTGGAAATAAGAATTTGTTCTTAACTGACTTGCTTAGTTAAAAAAATGTTTTAAAAAATATGTTTAATGACAACTATGAACAACACCTAGCTGCTCCACAGACCCCCCCCTCCCACACAACACCTAGCTGCTCCACAGACCCCCCCACAACACCTAGCTGCTCCACAGACCCCCCCCCACAACACCTAGCTGCTCCACAGACCCCCCCCCCACAACACCTAGCTGCTCCACAGACCCCCCCCCACAACACCTAGCTGCTCCACAGACCCCCCCCACAACGCCTAGCTGCTCCACAGACCACCCCCCCCACAACGCCTAGCTGCTCCACAGACCCCCCCCCCACAACACCTAGCTGCTCCACAGACCCCCCCCCCCCTCCTTCTAGCTGCTCCACACAGACCCCCCCCCCTTCCTTCTAGCTGCTCCACACAGACCCCCTCCCCCCCAGTGTCTAGCTGCTCCGCCACACAGCCTGTTTAAGTGCCTTTCAAAGAGCTACAAACGAACTAGCTAAGTATTGAACTACAGCCTACTATCAACCAGACTAAAGTCAAACAGCCAATCAGCTCTTCATTATGTCTGCAGTAACATGTTCCCTTCAGAACACAACCAGACTAAAGACAAACAGCCAATCAGCTCTTCATTATGTCTGCAGTAACATGTTCCATACCCTTCAGAACACAACCAGACTAAAGTCAAACAGCCAATCAGCTCTTCATTATGTCTGCAGTAACATGTTCCCTTCAGAACACAACCAGACTAAAGTCAAACAGCCAATCAGCTCTTCATTATGTCTGCAGTAACATGTTCCCTTCAGAACACAACCAGACTAAAGTCAAACAGCCAATCAGCTCTTCATTATGTCTGCAGTAACATGTTCCCTTCAGAACACAACCAGACTAAAGTCAAACAGCCAATCAGCTCTTCATTATGTCTGCAGTAACATGTTCCCTACCCTTCAGAACACAACCAGACTAAAGTCAAACAGCCAATCAGCTCTTCATTATGTCTGCAGTAACATGTTCCCTTCAGAACACAACCAGACTAAAGTCAAACAGCCAATCAGCTCTTCATTATGTCTGCAGTAACATGTTCCCTTCAGAACACAACCAGACTAAAGTCAAACAGCCAATCAGCTCTTCATTATGTCTGCAGTAACATGTTCCCTTCAGAACACAACCAGACTAAAGTCAAACAGCCAATCAGCTCTTCATTATGTCTGCAGTAACATGTTCCCTTCAGACACAACCAGACTAAAGTCAAACAGCCAATCAGCTCTTCATTATGTCTGCAGTAACATGTTCCCTTCAGAACACAACCAGACTAAAGTCAAACAGCCAATCAGCTCTTCATTATGTCTGCAGTAACATGTTCCCTTCAGAACACAACCAGACTAAAGTCAAACAGCCAATCAGCTCTTCATTATGTCTGCAGTAACATGTTCCCTTCAGAACACAACCAGACTAAAGTCAAACAGCCAATCAGCTCTTCATTATGTCTGCAGTAACATGTTCCCTTCAGAACACAACCAGACTAAAGTCAAACAGCCAATCAGCTCTTCATTATGTCTGCAGTAACATGTTCCCTTCAGAACACAACCAGACTAAAGTCAAACAGCCAATCAGCTCTTCATTATGTCTGCAGTAACATGTTCCCTTCAGAACACAACCAGACTAAAGTCAAACAGCCAATCAGCTCTTCATTATGTCTGCAGTAACATGTTCCCTTCAGAACACAACCAGACTAAAGTCAAACAGCCAATCAGCTCTTCATTATGTCTGCAGTAACATGTTCCCTTCAGAACACAACCAGACTAAAGTCAAACAGCCAATCAGCTCTTCATTATGTCTGCAGTAACATGTTCCCTTCAGAACACAACCAGACTAAAGTCAAACAGCCAATCAGCTCTTCATTATGTCTGCAGTAACATGTTCCCTTCAGAACACAACCAGACTAAAGTCAAACAGCCAATCAGCTCTTCATTATGTCTGCAGTAACATGTTCCCTTCAGAACACAACCAGACTAAAGTCAAACAGCCAATCAGCTCTTCATTATGTCTGCAGTAACATGTTCCCTTCAGAACACAACCAGACTAAAGTCAAACAGCCAATCAGCTCTTCATTATGTCTGCAGTAACATGTTCCCTTCAGAACACAACCAGACTAAAGTCAAACAGCCAATCAGCTCTTCATTATGTCTGCAGTAACATGTTCCCTTCAGAACACAACCAGACTAAAGTCAAACAGCCAATCAGCTCTTCATTATGTCTGCAGTAACATGTACCATACCCTTCAGAACACAACCAGACTAAAGTCAAACAGCCAATCAGCTCTTCATTATGTCTGCAGTAACATGTACCATACCCTTCAGAACACAACCAGACTAAAGTCAAACAGCCAATCAGCTCTTCATTATGTCTGCAGTAACATGTTCCCTACCCTTCAGAACACAACCAGACTAAAGTCAAACAGCCAATCAGCTCTTCATTATGTCTGCAGTAACATGTTCCCTACCCTTCAGAACACAACCAGACTAAAGTCAAACAGCCAATCAGCTCTTCATTATGTCTGCAGTAACATGTTCCCTTCAGAACACAACCAGACTAAAGACAAACAGCCAATCAGCTCTTCATTATGTCTGCAGTAACATGTTCCCTTCAGAACACAACCAGACTAAAGTCAAACAGCCAATCAGCTCTTCATTATGTCTGCAGTAACATGTTCCCTTCAGAACACAACCAGACTAAAGTCAAACAGCCAATCAGCTCTTCATTATGTCTGCAGTAACATGTTCCCTTCAGAACACAACCAGACTAAAGTCAAACAGCCAATCAGCTCTTCATTATGTCTGCAGTAACATGTTCCCTTCAGAACACAACCAGACTAAAGTCAAACAGCCAATCAGCTCTTCATTATGTCTGCAGTAACATGTTCCCTTCAGAACACAACCAGACTAAAGTCAAACAGCCAATCAGCTCTTCATTATGTCTGCAGTAACATGTTCCCTACCCTTCAGAACACAACCAGACTAAAGTCAAACAGCCAATCAGCTCTTCATTATGTCTGCAGTAACATGTACCATACCCTTCAGAACACAACCAGACTAAAGTCAAACAGCCAATCAGCTCTTCATTATGTCTGCAGTAACATGTTCCATACCCTTCAGAACACAGAGCAAATGGTTCTGGACTTTATCATGGAGCCAGACTGCCACCTTGTGGTTAGTTGTGTAGACCTTGGTCCATTTGAGACAAACCGAAGCAGACTCCTTCAGCACAAAACCCCAAACCCATTTATGGCAGTAGGGACAAATATGGATACACCGTGAGGCCAACAGACAGTAAGGACCAAGATGGAGGATGTAGGACAAAGAGGGATACACCGTGAGGCCAACAGACAGTCAGGACCAAGATGGAGGACGTGTAGTTCACAGTAGACAGCGCTACCACTAGACCACCAGACACATTCACACCAATTTCACAGCTTGCCATTGACCTGTTGACCTACCTGTCATCAACAACACCCAACCACCCCATGACCCCCATCCCTTAACCCTTCTACCCCGTGACCCCATCCCCTAACCCTTCCACCCCGTGACCCCATCCCCTAACCCTTCCACCCCATGATCCCAACACCTAACCCTACCCCCACAACACCTAACCCTACCAGCCCATAACCCCTGCTCCCCATCACCTCGTAACCAAGGCAACCATCACACCGGCCACATTATACTTGTTGTTGTTGTCGAGGCCAACTATTTGAACAGCACACACTGGTTCCTACCTGTCATCTTGTATCCGCTCGCCGCCAGCTGTCCAGCCATGTATTCCCCGTCTGAGTTGTTGTGGGAGCAGCCCCACGTCCTCATCCAGATCTTCTGCATGCCCGGGATCACGCTACAGAGAAGAGGATGTATCAACTACAACTACATGCAATGAATGCTGGGCCCCGTTTATACTATGGGAAGGGACTGTTGGCTTTTAGTACCCTGTTTAAATGTGTTGCTATATTTCACAAGAATATGTAGATAAGCAAGAAACACAAGCAATGGAAGGGGAGAGGAAGAGTCGGAGTCTTCGAAGCTGATAATGAAATTAAGTAATTGGGGGTCGATGGAGCTCGACAGCTTCCATTCTATAATGACCCCTAAGTGGCAGTGTTACTCTACAGTTAAATTGAAGTGGCCGAGAAGTACTGATTTGGTCCCTGGCTAGTGGCAGCAGTAGAGCCATCTTCAATACGGCATGGTCATTTGTTTCTTTAGGTCCTCTGTTCACACCTCCTTCTGATTGGAGGTGGTTAGAGGGGAGGAAAGTGTTGAGGAGGACAGAGGTTGTGAGGAATGGAGGGGAAAGACTATTGAGAAAG
Organism: Oncorhynchus mykiss; assembly: GCF_057628025.1. Lineage (NCBI taxonomy): Eukaryota > Metazoa > Chordata > Actinopteri > Salmoniformes > Salmonidae > Oncorhynchus > Oncorhynchus mykiss. The sequence continues at coordinate 4,518,925 of NC_143023.1, forward strand.
AGCCATAAAAATAGAGATAAGGTAGTAGCAGCACAGAGGTGTGAAGGAGCCATCCTCCCAAGTTCGTCTAAGCATGCTTTAAAAATGACTGGGACTGATCCCCGGGTTTCCTGCACGTCACAATACTGAGATAGCCCCCTGAACTAAAGCCCCTAGACATTAGCTCAGGAAGACAACTCAAGTCTTCAGCTCTCGGGCAAGGTTCCCTCTTTAATCAAACAAGTGTGCATTGGCCCCACTGCATTGATTTAACCACACCTGTCTGCTTGCAGCACCTCTGTCGTCTGCTGGGTGTTTCTCTTCCTGGCTCTGGGGACGATGCTCTTCCTGGCATACTGCCTCTCCTGTGGAGTCGGGTCGTCAGCTGACACCATGTCCTCAATGTCATCGATCGGGGAGTCACAAGCAGAAGGCATAATGACGATCTGGTAGAAAAACACACACATAAGAGTTACAAAATACAGAGTTAAAAGCCACATTGTGGACCTCTCAGAGTAGTGTAGTCAATGATAATACAGTATGTCTCATAGCTAGATATGTCCGGTGTCGATCCACAGATGAACTAGCAACACGCTGTTCTTTGGCGCGAACGACCCCCTCCTCGGCCCGCCTGAGTCCAGCTAACTTCCATTAGAAAACTAGCTAGGCGACTTACCCAAGATCAGTCTCAGCAGGGACATGTATAGTTATATCTTTACTGGCTGTTTGACAACTTTAATATTGTTCGGATAATATATAGTATGATTTACAAAGGTGGTGTCAAAATAGTCAAATTACTGCGACAGAAGCCTGGTCTAGCTAACAGTTAGCCACTGTTAGCTTTTATATTCAATAACTGATCCATAACTGGGCTACGTAGCTACATTTATGCATAACAATAACACAATTTATACGGCACAGAGCCCGTTTTATACCTATATTGTCTCTTTAAAACGTGGCCTTTCTGCCAGCTAACATTTGCGAACAGTAACACAGCAAAACGACCCACGTGTTTCTGTTTTGGAATGGCACGTGCGTTCAACTTCGTATTACACTTCCTCACCTGTGTTTATGTCCGGTTATTACTTCAGTCGTTAACACGGCACTAATAAATGTCCACTCTCAAGTGGAAGACAAACTCAAAGCTGCTAGCTGGAAGGTTGTTATGATCAGCTCTGACACAAAGATTGTCTATTATATTGACAAGAGAGTCGATTCGCCGCTCTAACGATGGAAATACATGTCCGTAAAGATGGAAGGCAGGTAGGAAGAGGCTAGATCAGGTGGGACCATTCTAGCCAATCAGGGGGCAGATACCCGTATTAGCAGGCCACAGAGACATATAGAGAACTCACTCACTAAGTCACTTTATATATTATCTACCTCACTTGCTTTGGCAATGTTAACACGTTTCCCATGCCAATAAAGCCCTTGAATTGAATTGAACTCATCTTTGTATCTGTGCGAATTGGGGCTGTCTCCATTTTAAAGTAGTACATTTTCTCCATTGGCCGATTGCACCCAGCAATCTACTTTAAAACAGTGGAAGCCCTCAATGGCAATGTCCATGTTAAAATAGGTTTTATCCATCTATCTTGAAGACAGACACAACCCAAATAGTAGTTTTTTTTCTAAGTTGCGGAATTGCCACGTGCGTCCACTTACAAACCAGTGTGTAGGTAACAACCTACCCATTACAAAACGTATATTCGATCAAATAAGCCTCACGTAGCAAATGAGCAATTACATGTTTTGTAGACCAAATTGTACATTCACGGACCCCCATACAAAAGAACCTCACTTCGTGGGCTTATTTTTCGTGTGACGATTCTGGGTGGAGTAAAGCCTCTCGCTTTGCCTCTTTCTCTCTGTCTGGCGTACTTGCTGGGCGCATTTTGATGACCACGTGGAACAATGGAAGGGAGTGAGGGACAAACTTCTTGCCTCGTGACAAGCGAAATCCGTTGTGAGTTACCTGAAACGACCCTAATCGCGGTTTATTTTTTGTACTCTTTCTGCACTCATTTGGGGGGCGAGCAGGGTAGGGCTTTTCCCACCCAAAATGTCATGTTGCCCACCCAAATGATGCTAGAGTCTAGCCAAAACTGCTTTTTTTTATTTTTTACTAGCAAGTCAGTGAAGAACAAATTCTTATTTACAATGACGAAATTGCAGGATATTAGCTCAGAAACAGAGAAAATGTCTGCCCACCCAGAAATATAGTCCTAGAACCAGTAATTAAATTAATTACCATAGTGAAGTTACAATTGCCATATTTATATTGCTTTTATTCAAGTTTTGGTGAATTTCAAACATCCAGAATATAAAACACCTCCTCAATGGCACCAACCCAACAGATGGTCCTGTTCAGATGCATTATATATATATTTATATATACACAATTTATATCAAAGCTTTCAAATAGAACATACATGTTTTAAAAAGCCATGTTACAATAAAACTGAAAATTAAATCTGTATTTTCAAAAATATTCACATAACATACTCTTTCATGCATTCATATAAAATAAAACAAATGGAAAATAAACTTTGAATAAGCAGTGTGTAATCTCCATGGTTACGTCTCAAATGACATGCTATTCCCTATCTAGTGTACTAGGGCTCATAGGGCTCTGGTCTAAAGTGCCACTTACATAAGTTGCCATTTGGGACGTATCCTATTTGTGTTTATAATAAGCATCCATCCACACACACACATTGGGAAAGACAGGCTTCCCTAATCACTTCAAAAATGGTTGAACATCGGAGAGGAATTTGTGACCAGATTCCAGGTCAACATGAGATAAAAAAATGGTTAGCCTGGTTAAACCCGACTTGAATGCTACGTGGAGAATGCAACGCAGCTTTCAATCTGGTTCAACCAGGCTATAAAATTGTAGGGAATTCCTTTTTTTATATAAATTCTTATATAGAATGAAAATCTAATTAGTATAAGAGAAAACAAATTCAAGTTGAGTTTATAAATACATATTCACATTGATATAAATATGAAATTAAAGATCAAGAGAGGAAATGTATTGACAAAATGTTTTGTGCACTTGGGGGGGATTTTTTTTCTACATTTTCCAGTACCTTTATAACAAGCAAAATCATATTAGAGACGCGAACACTGGCAAAATTGTAATCCCAAAAGGTATGGAAAAATGGGATAATTCAACGATGGCAACAATACTACCTAACTATTCAGTTCAGTAAATTCCTCCATTCTCCTCCATGAGAAACACCAATAACGTAAGTGAATCCCCAACCCTGGTTACATGAACTCATCGCTTGAAGAGTTCGGTTTCATTACTATCACCAAGGAACGCGCTCACTACGCAAAAACCATTTACACACACACACACAAATTAACTGGCTAAAACACAAACACACGAATGGAAACCAAGCCATTATATCAGAATATTAATTCATATATGCATCATTCTATCAACATAACACATCCACGTGCCTGACCATCAAGTCACCACCAAACCATCCTAGACCTCTGAACTCAGATACAGGTAAGAGGTAAGCCAAGCAGCCTGTCACCATGACTACTCTGCTAAAAATGGCCACCTATCAGGTAAGAGGTAAGCCAAACAGTCTGTCACCATGACTACAGCTCTAGAAATCAGAACCTCTACTGAAATGGCCACCTATCTGACTAACATAAAACACCCCAAAAATAAACAAGCATTAGCATAGTAATAAAACAACATCTAGAGCCAGAGGTCGTCTACAGTACCTAGTGAGTGATCAGAATCATACCTTCATTTAAAGAAGATGGTTTCTAGACTTCAGGGCACCAACCCCCCCCCAGCTTATACCAACATCCAGTCAGCAAGGCAATATCATTCAATTATCATCTAGGGCTAACTTAAGACTATCCTGTCTCTACTTCACTGTGACATCGACAAAAATGATCCAACAATATCTAGCCCCCCCCCCCCACCCAATTAGCCGAATGAACATACAACTGAACACATTTAAGAGTTCATTCGGCATCCAAATCAACCAAGTAGCCACCCTTGATCTGCTTGGTGAAAAGTTCCTTCCTTTTCTTCTCCACACAAAAAGAAATGTTGATGTCCGTCAGAAACACATTTCCCTTTAAGTAGAGGGAGATGTCCCATTCATGAGCTTGTGATTTTAAAATGGGGGGGTGATGGCTGTGTTAAAATATTCAGATGAGCACCGTAAGCAAGCGTAAGGTCCATCTACAACAGCATTGCTCGCTGACTAAAGGGTACATCTGTAGAGGGTATACGGTAATACTGATTGTACACCCAAAAGGGGCGCTATTTTTTGAGGCACAAAACAACTTAGGCAACAGGGCTCTTAAATCCAAGAGGGGGTTGAATATCTCTGTTGTAAACAAGAGACGCTTGTTCTTAACATCTCGCTACTTAGCTTGCACGTTAGCAAACCAAACGCTGGAGCCCTGAGCTGGATATCATTTCACACATCTTAGATTCCCTTATACTTAACCTTTAGATATACAGCACACAACACCCCCCCCCACCCCCCCAAAAGAAAAGTATTGAAAATCATGATATCGATATTTCTAAATCCCCAGTAGAAGGTATAGCGCCCAAGCCTCATCAGCACAGAGCCCAAGACTCTCTTTCCAAGATCATTTGAGGAATTCCATCAGAGCAATAACATACCGGTTGCTTTTAAACTGTGGTTGTTCTTGGAAATATCCATTCAAATCGATACAGACCGGGACAGACCAACTTGGGTTTCTGATTAAACCACGACTTGTTGAATTTAAATTTGGCTGACGCTTGTAAATCCATTATTTGCCCACAGCAACAACAAAAAAAAGGCTAAATATCCCTCGTCAGTCATTAGACAGTTAATATGAATGTCAGTTATAAGTAGGAGATAATATCTTGACAAGTCCCCAATCGAAACTAAGGGGTCAACTTGTACTTTATCATACAGTATCTCCACAATGAGTGTTGCTCTAAAATATTAAGAGTAGAGGCCCTGGTTCCTAAAAAGTTTCAAAGACAAACTCAATGGTTTTTGTGCCAAAATCACTCTCACTGCCATATTCTACATACGAAGACAAAAGCATAGAACTCATCGGCACAAACGTAGATCAGCCATAGGGTCAAACTGGTCACCTGACACGGCAGAGAAGCATCCAGAAGGAACACACGAGCAGCTGTCTAAAAACACACCGTTACAGAGGGGTTTCCACCTGCACCAGTTTGGATAAAAGGCAGCTCTCAGTGATCAAGAAGGTCTGAGAAGTGAGAGAAAGAGTTGGTCAGGGTCGTTTTCATTAGGCCACAAGCGAGGCTAAACATTTCCGCAACCGAAATTGAAAACATCCCCCTGTTTCAGTTTCAATGAGTTTATATGTTTTTTTTTGTTCCTACTGAACACGACCCAGTTTTAAGGCAGTCTACAGTGCCTCGACAAACAGGCAGGTACAGGGAGAGAAAGACAGCGGGTGTGGGGGGGGGGGGTCTCTCACCCACCTGGCCCAGTGTACTGCCTCGACAAACAGGCAGGTACAGGGAGAGAAAGACGGTGGGTTGGGGGGGGGGGGGGGGTCTCTCACCCACCTGGCCCAGTGTACTGCCTCGACAAACAGGCAGGTACAGGGAGAAAGACGGTGGGTTGGGGGGGGTCTTTCACCCACCTGGCCCAGTGTACTGCCATGACAAACAGGCAGGCACAGGGAGAGAGAGAGAGAGAGATCTTTTACCCAGCATGCCCCGTGTACCTAATCCTCTTTAAACAGAGGGAAAGGATTGCCAAGGAGCTCCCCCCCATGGTGCAGTCTCTCTCTACAGACGGAGCCCTCTCTGCTCCTCCATGACAGTTACATATGAACACAGCAGACATTTCCCTGTCTCTCCTGGTACACGTGAACACAGAAGAGACAAGTGTCCCCTATGTCTCCCTCTACTCAGTAATGGGGGAGGGGGGGGCACATCCAGTCTTCCACCCCTCCCTCTTACATCGAGGGACACATGAGTTCTTCCAGAGGAAGCTTGTCAAAGTCACAGGTGTCGAAGAGATCGCTGATTCCCTCGTCGTCCTCTAAGCTCAGCATGTAGTCCTCGTTGAGGAGAGGGGGGGACAGGTTGACGAAGGGCCCGGCCCCGTGGCCCTCCAGGAGCCCAGACAGGGAGGAGGGGATCTGGTCCTCCGTTTGCAGCAGGAGGCTGGTGAAAGGGGAGGTGATGGGGGACAGGTTGGTCACCATCACCGCAGAGGGATCTGGAGGGACATAGACGTTACTGCTGCCACCTGTTGAGCTCTCTGTGGGGGAAAGGAAACAGGATGTGAGAGATATTACAACTAAAAAAACACTCAATGTTGATTGATCAAGACGCAAAGGAAATTTGATCAGACCTAAAATAATAATTGTAAAGAGCGTGCACATCCTGACGGGAAAGCTACCTGCTGCCCCTCCGCTCTAACCACTAGGCTACCCTGCTGCCCCTCCACTCTAACCACTAGGCTACCCTGCTGCCCCTCCACTCTAACCACTAGGCTACCCTGCCGACAGGAAAGGTACCTGCTGACACTTTGAGGAAAGGTGAGGAGTGTCCTTGGACATCCGGGCCGCCGTTCTTCACAGGACTACCGATGTTCTCCTCCGGACAGAGGAACACCTCAATAGGCCCCTTGGTGCTGGTGAGGAGGACCGACAGGCCCTGGTAAACAAACAACAACAACATGACCCATTGATTAGTTATAGAACAGGTGTCTCTCAACCTCAAGTGACACAGACCCAAAACCACCCAGCTAACAACAAAACGTTCCCGCAACTTTAGAGAACATTCCCTTAAAGAGTGTATTAGGTCATTACCTAACGTTTTCATAGGAATGTTGCAGCAACGTGCAAAGGGCCGTTTCCAAGGACCATTCATGGCAACCATGTTCTGTGTATGTTTGGTGGGATGTTGAAGGAATATTCTCCTAACCCACAGAGAACTAGACACCATGAAACACGTCTAGAACATTAATATTGATTAGTCTGGAGAACATGTAGCTACGTTCAGGGTACGTTATGTTTGACATTCAGGGAATGTTCTCCAAACTAAATGCTCCTAACTCCAATGCTAAATAGGTTCTCAGGTTCTCTAACATATTTAGAATGTTCCCCTAACTAATGGAACACTGGACACTCAAACATCTGGGGAACATGGACAGGTAACATTACAAAAACGTTCTCTCATCCTAATCTTGTTAGCTGGGTGGTCCCTAGGACGTCACTGACTAGTACATGGACAGGTAACATTACAAAAACGTTCTCTCATCCTAATCTTGTTAGCTGGGTGGTCCCTAGGACATCACTGACTAGTACATGGACAGGTAACATTACAAAAACGTCCTCTCATCCTAATCTTGTTAGCTGGGTGGTCCCTAGGACGTCACTGACTAGTACATGGACAGGTAACATTACAAAAACGTCCTCTCATCCTAATCTTGTTAGCTGGGTGGTCCCTAGGACGTCACTGACTAGTACATGGACAGGTAACATTACAAAAACGTCCTCTCATCCTAATCTTGTTAGCTGGGTGGTCCCTAGGACGTCACTGACTAGTACATGGACAGGTAACATTACAAAAACGTCCTCTCATCCTAATCTTGTTAGCTGGGTGGTCCCTAGGACGTCACTGACTAGTACATGGTAACTGCCTGACAACTACAGTATTAGTCCATTCTAAACTCAGCAACAACAAAAACACATCCCCTATTCAGGACCCTGTCTTTCAAAGATAATTCATTAAAATCCAAATAACTTTACAGATCTTCATTGTAAAGGGTTTAAACACTGTTTACCATGCTTGTTCAATGAACCATAAACAATTAATGAACATGCACCTGTGGAACAGTCGTTTAGACACTAACAGCTTACAGACTGTAGGCAATTAAGGTCACAGTTATGAAAACTTAGGACACTAAAGAGGCCTTTCTACTGACTCTGGAAAAACACCAAAAGAAAGATGCCCAGGGTCCCTGCTCATCTGCGTGAACGTGCCTTAGGCATGCTGCAAGGAGGCATGAGAACTGCAGATGTGGCCAGGGCAATAAATTAGAAAGTCCATACTGTGAGACGCCTAAGACAGCGCTACAGGGAGACAGGACGGACAGCTAATTGTCCTTGCAGTGGCAGACCATGTGTAACAACACCTGCACAGGATCAGTACATCTGAACATCATACCTGCGGGACAGGTACAGGATGGCAACAACAACTGCCCAAGTTACACCAGGAACGCACAATCCCTCCATCAGTGCTCAGACTGTCCACAATAGGTTGAGAGAGGCTGGACTGAGGGCTTGTAGGCCTGTTGTAAGGCAGGTCCTCACCAGACATCACTGGAAACAACGTCGCCTATGGGCACAAACCCACCATCGCTGGACCAGACAGGACTGACAAAAAGTGCTCTTCACTGACGAGTCACGGTTTTGTCTCACCAGGGGTGATGGTCGGATTCGCGTTTATCATCGAAGGAATGAGCGTTACACCGAGGCCTGTACTCTGAAGCGGGATCGACTTGGAGGTGGAGGGTCCATCATGGTCTGGGGTGGTGTGTCACAGCATCATCGGACTGAGCTTGTTGTCATTGCAGGCAATCTTAACACTGTGCGTTGCAGGGAAGACATCCTCCTCCCTCATGTGGTACCCTTCCTGCAGGCTCACCCTGACATGACCCTCCAGCATGACAATGCCACCAGCCATACTGCTCGTTCTGTGCGTGATTTCCTGCAAGACAGGAATGTCAGTGTTCTGCCATGGTCAGCAAAGAGCCCGGATCTCAATCCCATTGAGCACGTCTGGGACCTGTTGGATCGGAAGGTGAGGGCTAGGGCCATTCCCCCCAGAAATGTCAGGGGAACTTGCAGGTGCCTTGGTAGAAGAGTGGGGTAACATCTCACAGCAAGAACTGGCAAATCTGGTGCAGTCCATGAGGAGGAGATGCACTGCAGTACTTAATGCAGCTGGTGGCCACATCCGATACTGACGGTTACTTTTGATTTCGACACCCCCTTTGTTCAGGGACACATTATTCCATTTCTGTTAGTCACATGTCTGTGGTACTTGTTCAGTTTATGTCTCAGTTGTTGAATCTTTTTATGTTCATACAAACATTTACACATGTTAAGTTTGCTGAAAATAAAAACGCAGTTGACAGTGAGAGGACATTTCTTTTTTGTGCTGAGTTTAGTTCCAACGAGAGGTCCTTAGAAAGTGTTTTAAAATGGACGCTGTTCTCCCAGGGGGGAAATCATAACTAACCCTTGTATAAAAACACTGCAGTGGACAGACATGCTGCATTGATTAGGTATTGATTCAATTGGTAGTGATCCTCAACCTCAAGTACATGGACTGGTGTCTGGACTGCTGTCTGGACTGGTGTCTGGACTGCTGTCTGGACTGCTGTCTGGACTGCTGTCTGGACTGCTGTCTGGACTGCTGTCTGGACTGCTGTCTGGACTGCTGTCTGGACTGCTGTCTGGACTGCTGTCTGGGATATTGTTGACCAGTACCCTCTGCTGTCAGACACTGATTGGGTGATTGTAGTGCGAGCCGTCGTCCAACGCGGTTCGTTTTAGGTGTTAGTCGACGTTGAAAAGAGAAGAACCACAACTGCATGTACCTTGTACACAAACACAATGTTGTAGAACGTACACTAGACGAACACAAAGAGGACCGTCTCAAGGTCATATTGATTGTCTGATTACCTCCTGTGGGTCTGGCACCTCCAACTTGGTCTCAGAGGGAGCTTTCACCACGATGACCGTCTGGTCCTTCAGGTGACGTAGCTGACGGATGTCTTGATATGTCACATATGCAAACGTGGACCAGGAGGGTTAAAGAAATATTGACCAGCTTTGAGCACCTCAGTGACACTAGATATAACGGCTTCATAGTATCCTACGAAGAGAGCCTTGGCTCTTCCTGTTTTTCCTATTATAACAGTGTGGTTAACAGTGTGTGTCTGCTAAGGATATTTGTGGCTGTGCGAGGCCTCCGTCATCTGTTGGACGTCCAGGGTACAGCTCTGGATCAGCTCGTCCAGTCTCCTCTCCTCCTGACCCAGGTCACACAGCTCACGGCTCAGACTCTGGCTGCTGGTCAACGTAGACCCATCCTCAGACAGGTTACAGCCCCTGGAGGGGGGGAGAAAGAGAGAGAGAGAAAAAGAAAGAGAGAAAAATAGAAAGAGAGAGAAAAATAGAGAGAGAGAAAAATATAGAGAGAGAGAGAAAAATATAGAGAGAGAGAGAAAAATAGAGAGAGAGAGAAAAATAGAGAGAGAGAGAGAAAAATAGAGAGAGAGAGAGAAAAATAGAGAGAGAGAGAAAAATAGAGAGAGAGAGAAAAATAGAGAGAGAGAGAAAAATAGAGAGAGAGAGAAAAATAGAGAGAGAGAGAAAAATAGAGAGAGAGAGAAAAATAGAGAGAGAGAAAAATAGAGAGAGAGAGAAAAATAGAGAGAGAGAGAAAAATAGAGAGAGAGAGAAAAATAGAGAGAGAGAAAAATAGAGAGAGAGAAAAATAGAGAGAGAGAAAAATAGAGAGAGAAAAATAGAGAAAGAGAAAAATAGAGAGAAAGAGAAAAATAGAGAAAAATAGAAAAATAGAGAGAGAGAAAAAGGGGAGGGTTTTAACACAGGACACAAGCCTGAAAACTATATTCATTACCTCATGCAGTTAGATCAAGTCAGTGATGATGTCTAGTGATGCCCCCCCCCCCCCCCCCCTAAGGGGATGAACTTGTCTGAATCAAGTCGTTCTTGTGAGACACTTACATCCATTGGATGTTATTCTTAGACTTCTTCTTGATCAGATGCACCCCCTCCAGTACGTTGGTGATGTCATAGAGGCGTCTCTTCTGCACCTTGAGAACCTCCGCGGCCTGATTGAGGTCGATGACACCGTCAGACGACTGGCCCAGCAGCTCAACAAACTTCTTCGTCAGCAGGCCTAACGACGTGTCGTAGCGCGTCTTCTCTACCGGTGACCTCGGAGCTACAGTAAGACGGGCGGGGGGGAGAGAGAGACAGAGAGACAGGGACAGAGACAGAGAGACAGGGACAGAGACAGACAGAGAGAGAGAGACAGACAGAGAGAGACAGACAGAGAGAGAGAGACAGACAGAGAGAGACAGAGAGACAGAGACAGACAGAGAGAGACAGAGAGAGAGAGAGCGAGAGAGCGAGAGAGCGAGAGAGCGACAGACAGAGAGCGACAGACAGAGAGCGACAGACAGAGAGCGACAGACAGAGCGACAGACAGAGAGCGACAGACAGAGAGCGACAGACAGAGAGCGACAGACAGAGAGCGACAGACAGAGAGCGACAGACAGAGAGCGACAGACAGAGAGCGACAGACAGAGAGCGACAGACAGAGAGCGACAGACAGAGAGCGACAGACAGAGAGCGACAGACAGAGAGCGACAGACAGAGAGCGACAGACAGAGAGCGACAGACAGAGAGCGACAGACAGAGAGCGACAGACAGAGAGCGACAGACAGAGAGCGACAGACAGAGAGCGACAGACAGAGAGCGACAGACAGAGAGCGACAGACAGAGAGCGACAGACAGAGAGCGACAGACAGAGAGCGACAGACAGAGAGCGACAGACAGAGAGAGACAGACAGAGAGAGACAGACAGAGAGAGACAGACAGAGAGAGACAGACAGAGAGAGACAGACAGAGAGAGACAGACAGAGAGAGACAGACAGAGAGAGACAGACAGAGAGAGACAGACAGAGAGAGACAGACAGAGAGAGACAGACCGAGAGAGACAGACCGAGAGAGACAGACCGAGAGAGACAGACCGAGAGAGACAGACCGAGAGAGACAGAGCGAGAGAGACAGAGCGAGAGAGACAGAGCGAGAGCGAGAGCGAGAGAGAGAGAGAGCGAGCGAGAGCGAGAGCGAGAGAGAGATATCCAGTTGAGTATTATATTTAAAGTTGGATGGGAGAGCGTGTTTAATTAAAAAATACATAACATTACAAGTTACAGTATGTTCTCACTGCAGTGAGCAAATAAGCATCTTTACAGAATGAGGGGATTCCATTAAAGCCCCGGGCCACCGTTGATTCCATTCGTTTTGGAACCGAGCTGCTTCCCAGGCGTCTGGTCAGGGCCTTTTGGTCGACGGCAAAGTCGGTGTGGAGTAATGAGTAGGATTGTGTGTTTTCACATACAAAAATTATTTCTTTAGATAAAGGGTCATTATCTGCCTTCCCACTGAAAACTTGTTTGAAAATTCAAACATATATTTTATGGAAAATAGATGTTGTAGGTTTCTGAACGATGCATTATGCGGCCTTGTTGACAACGTGCCCGAGCGGCGCAGACTGTTCGATTTCAGAAGGGCCTGCTTTTACCCACACACATCATGGGCCATAGCCCAGTACACTGAGCCCAACTTCCTCATTGATCATGTTTAGCAGGGGTGGCCAACCATCCTCCAATTGTTAGTAGTTACTATCTTGTCTCATCGTTACAACTGCCGTACAGGCTCGGGAGAGACGAAGGTTGAAAGTCATGCGTCCTCCGATACACAACCCAACCAAGCCGCACTGCTTCTTAACACAGCGCGCATCCAACCCGGAAGCCAGCCGCACCGATGACCGGAGGAAACACTGTGCACTGGTAGGGATATCCTTGTCTCATCGCGCACCAGCGACTCCTGTGGCGGGCCGGGCGCAGTGCACGCTAACCAGGTCGCCGGTGCGCGATGAGACAAGGATATCCCTACCAGCCAAACCCTCCCTAACCTTGACGACGCTGGGCCAATTGTGCGTCACCCCATGGACGCCTCCGGCTGCGACAGAGCCTGGGCTCGAACCGAGAGTCTCTGGTGGCACAGCGCCACCCGGCAGGCCACAGGAGGGCCACTTTATAGGAATGATGGGCTTTATAACACATTCCTCACTTGAACCATCTGCTCTGGTCCAGTCTTACTTTTGGGGCTCTTGAGCCCAGGCCCGGAGGCTCCTCCAGCCTTTCCCCTGGGGGTCCTGGCTCCTTCGATGGGGTACTGGTGGTCCGACTCATCCAACGCCAACCTCCGCTTGGCCTGCAGAAGGTAAACACCGCAGTCAGATTACTTCTCACAAAACAGATAAAAGATGTTCTTCAGTATCGTTCCAACTGTGTGATAGGCTTTAGATAATTCAAACCTCCTCTGTAGAATAGTCTCTACACCTTGAAATGGTATAACACATTTTAACAATGGCAATAGAAAAGAAAGCATTTGACTTCACTTGTAAAATATGCTTGTTTTGTACACGGAGAACGCTCCATTAGCGCCACGTCCCATTAAGAAACTGAAGTGTGTTTGTCAGTGTACAACAGCTGTGCCTCATTCGTTTGAAGACAACTCATTTAGCAGACTTATAAAGAGCAACTTACAGCCTTGTGCCTTCATCTTAAAAAAAAGGAATCCAGGTGAGAACCACATCACATTCATAAAGATTAATTCTATATTGTGAAAAGATCAAATCAACCAACATGCCCTCCATGTCATAAGACCACGACTTGAAGATGGCTCATGGAGTGTCAGTTGAGATGTCGGCCATTTTGTCCAACGACATGGCATGAGGGTTACTTTATTTACAGGCCTGGGGAAGAGTGATGAAAACAGGAGTGCTGAGTATCTCGCCACGGGTGTTTCATGTGTAGAGAAATGCAAATCGAGTCCGTCGGGTCAATGAGGACATTAGTGTGTGTGTAGCAGGTCAAAACTAAAATATGAGGGAAAACATGAGGCCAGTCATTCACGAGGGACAAAATATAAATCGGGTTTGTTTGAGAAAATGAAAATTTTCATAATATCAGATGGCTCTGTCGGGCATTTTCATGAAGCTAGAGATGGAACTAATAAAAGAGGTCCTTGCTGCTGGGACAGTTCATAAATATTAAATATGGCTGCCATCTTTGCACACCACAAACCAATGTCCCAGTCAACCCTCCCTCCCCCCACCCCCCCATCTAATGCATCTTCCTCTGTGAGCAAATGGGGATCCTGAACGCAAACTAGCCATGTCTGTAGACTAATGTCAAAGACAGTACAGTAGAACGTCTGCTATTGTGCTGTGGCTTTTTGATGCATGACCAGAAATGTATCTATATCAGCAGGTCTATATGAAAGGCATTTCCGCAATTTCATGGTTAAAAAACACAGGAAGCACGCAAGCATACGAGCTATTATAACAATGTAGCTAGTTAGCAGCTATAACGATATTCGATATGACGCGGAAAACTAAAAGACAAGACGATAGTCTTAGTTGAGCAACAGAAGGATAGTTGGCCTGTGTTTGTAGTTAGCTGGCTAGCTCGCAGGCTACCTACCGAGTGAGCCAGTCAACCCGCTTTCCAATTCCCTTCCCCCCCCCAAGTCCAAAACACTAACAGGGCCTAGCCACTCATTTCTGACAAGTAATTATTGTACAGCTAGCCTAGCAAGCTGAAGCACGACTGTGTGTCAAACATGCACGGAAACTTGCAAGGCTAGAGCTGCTCTTGAACCCTACACCAAACCCAAACACTCTCTCAAGTTGGAAAAACGGATGAGAAATTGTTTCGGTGTTGGCTGTTGACCTTTTACGATACGGGTCTGACCCCTTAGCAGTTGATAATACATGGCTGGCATATCTTATCAGCTAGCCAACAGGCTACCCAAACTAAATGACAGATTGATATATAGCTTCACCTGTAAAAGTAGCCAACTGCGGCTTGAACAACAATAACTGCTATCAGACTAGTGTAAAAACCCCAACTATTGAGCGAACCTCCCGAGTCTGTTGGGTGACTCAAGGGGATCAGGGAGAGCGACCCAACTAGCTAACGTTAGCTCGCTAGGCTACCAACGCACGAAGCAGTTTCTGGTTCATTTCATTTCACTGCAATACAACAGAAAACGACATTAGCAAGTTTACCGGTGGACGTCCTAATGTAGGTCGTTGTCCGGTTCCGTTTGTTGCTCCGTTTGGAGTGGAATATATACTGCCAGCTGGAGGTTCGGACAAACAGACATTTGAAGTCTGTGTAATGCTGCAGGGCGGTGGAGTTATAATTTGGATATAAGTGGCAGTTGTAAAATGAGGGGTTAACCGGTCGGACAATGCTGTCAATACCGCATTTTTATCTAAAGAGCCTCCAACCCCTGCTATTATTACTTTATCCGGGGCTGATGAGATCCCTCTTCTCATCTTTGTGGGCTCGGGTACCCTTTGTCCCTTTAGTTTAAAGCCCCTTTTCAGATAATCCACCGCGACAAATTCAAAAATATTGATATGAAAGAGTAGATTATGATCTTATTTGCCGATATTTGTATGTTTAAAAGTATATTGAGAGCACATTTAGGCAGATGCAATGGATTAGAAACTAGCGCGAGTCTCAGCCCTGCCAGCTCAAAAATGGCTCCAGGAAGCTGACAATGAATGAAGGGATACCGTTTACGCGCGAAGGAACCCTCCCGCGAAACTCAGATTTCCCGGGAAATTTTCAAACAATATTTGCATATGTGACGCGATTGGTTACACTAAGTCATAACTCCACCTATTTTATGTACGTTCCCTAGTTTATTGACCAATGACATTATAGAAGATTAGGCGGCACGCGTTCATTGGACAGTCGAAACTGGACAAGTCAGACGCAATCAACGTGTCCATATAATGTCAGCGAAAAAAAAATAATCAAACCGGTTGAATTTTTTCATACAACGTAAACTAAACTGACTTTTATAAACTATGCAGAATTTTGTAGAATTATTTATTTTTATTTATTTATTTAAAATGGGCTTAGTACTTGGTGAGTTTATGGCAGCTAAAGCTAGTTTGCCATTCACAAATGCTGGTGCATTTTACTAGAATCGTTTTCCAAACTGCTGTTGCTACTTTCATTGCCTTTCAGACATGCATACAATCATGTTCTTGCCCGACTCCATTTCTGTCCTTGTCGAGCCAAACATGGCAATAGGTGAAAATGAGTTTGCAATACGTAATAACACAGACTGGCACTCAGGCTTAATGATGTTATGATTGTTTGCTAGTCTGTTGACTATTGCTGCGCACAAAAGACAAGGGAATTTCCCTCATGCTTTACAGCACAACCAATGCTTTAAACCCCGGACCGTCTCACATCTAAACTATGTATTGCTTTACAGCACATCCAATGCTTTGACCCTGTGGAGTGTCTGACCCCCCTACATCTAAACTAATTATGGATAACACGTGAAACTTCTGTATTTACAGAATGACGGGATTCTGTATTGTCATGCCCCAGTGATGGTGTTAAATAAACAATTATCTTTAGTCATTTTGAAATGTCGTGCACTACCTTCACTATACAGCAGGGGGTGCCCTTCACTAAAATCAGAATTAGTAAAGCCATTTATAATATATGTATTTTTTAAATTTAACCTTTATTTAACTTGGTAAGTCAGTTAAGAACATATTCTTATTTACAATGACGTCCTGCGTCATCTGGCCCTACAAGTTCAGCCATTGATGACGCTGTCGAATGCAATGTTCCTATTTTATACATTTGAAATTACAGCGTAAATGAAGAACATACCTCTGTCAATCTCTTGAGAGCCCAATGCCACAAGGTCACAGGGTTCTAATTTTAACAATTGACCACAGCGGGGTCAAAGTGTACAACTGTCTGGACGCTTTGTCTGACCATTAATTATCAACCCGCATGCAATATGTTTTTGGAAACCGCAGAAATTCTACTTTCATATCACCCCAAAATGATGTTACGAATACACATAAAACGTAGTGTTTTAACATATTCACACGGAGGTGTTCTGCATTGCACTTCCCTGAGCTAATGGAAACTCGGAGGGATAAAGCCAATCTGCTGGTTTGAAGCTGTGTTGCATCCTAAACCTCTGTGTTAACCTGTGGTAAAACAACTAACAGTAAAGTGTGGATTTGTAAAGCTATTTTTGAATGATACTTAAGTTGAGTGTTTTCAATGTTACCAAAACCATATAGCAAATCAATGATCAACTGTTTCTCGATAGAGTGTTTCACACTTGACCAAATCACCTCAGCTAATCAAAAGGGATGTGGAATGAGAAGGGCTACCCTGACTTATGACTTGACCCACACCTTGTGTATTACTGCCCCCCCACCCCCCCCCCCGCCAAGTTGGAAGAAGTGACGTCACAAAAAACGATACAACCTTTCAGTCCACTAAGACAAAAACTTTCTAACACTGAAACTGAAACTAATTAATATAACACTTTTTTTTAAAAATTTTATTATACAACTTAAACTAAATAAAAACGATCAAATCAGATTTGAAAGTTAAATGAAATTAAACTCAATTCAAAGTAAAAAATAAAAATAAAAAAACGAATTGAAAAATAAATATATATATAATAACCTTGGACCACTAGCTTTTGGGGTGAATTCTATTTCAATTCCAGTAATTTCAGAAAGTAAACCACATTCCAATTTCAATGTACTTCCTGAATTGTCTGGAATACACCCCAACCCTGCGACCTACTCCTTGTGAACATTCAACACAACTGTGTCACGTTCAGAAACTAGATCAGTAGGTGGGATAATGTAGAGTTATTAGAGGTGAGGGGGCCATCCCATCCGCCACCTACTGTTCCTGTTGCTCCTGCCTCAGTCCGTGATACAACTGACAGCTCTGTACCACGCCTTGGTAGGCTACTGGCTATATCAGCAGTCAGCACTAATTCTCGCATATTCGCCAACTGTCACAATAGCATATTGTTGTTAACTACGACTGCACAGAGAGGACGTCGAGTTTTTCTTGAGTCGGCATAAATGCTCGGGATGTATTTCAATCAATGAACAGCAATGAGATTGTAGAAGCGCTTTATTTATTTCTTTGGTAAAACCTTTCTTTCTTTCTTTCTTTCTTTTTTTACGGAGGAGCGACTTCAAACCTTTACCATGCATAATGGACGAGTTGACAACCTCTTCGTTTAAAACCACCGGTTCCAAATGGTTGCTTCCAGTCAGCGATTTCTTTGGATTCCCATTGGATCAGGTAATCTACACTTTTCCAAAATGGGGGGGGGGGGGGGGGGGTGGAATCGATTTGCTTAATTAAAGTCAGTTATTTGAATGTAAAATGATCGTATTAAGTGTCTTGTCCTGCCATAACCCTGGAATGACATGACAACGTTCTGGTCATCTGACTTGGCATTTACACACAATTACATTTGCATAAGTATATGTAGAGACATTCTGCTTGTATCCAAACTAAACACAGAATATAATTGAAAGATTATGTTGTCCTAAGGCAAAAACACACACTATGAATGCATGTAAGAGTCTTGTCAATATCTGGGGGCGTCATGTCTCCGATGCAGGTGAACTTCTTGGCATGTCAGGTGTTTGCCCTTGGTGCATCCTTCTGGTTCCGTCTTTACCTCAGCCCTCAGTTTTCCAGCCCCGTGGTCCGACATGCCGTCGCCACACTCTTTGGCCTCTCCTTTGTCATATTCTGTTTCGGCTGGTAAGGATCACTCTGGTGCACTGGTTAGATGAGGGTATACAGGTTAAAACAATGGTCGGATCACTCTGGTGCACTGGTTAGATGAGGGTATACAGGTTAAAACAATGGTCGGATCACTTTGTTGAATGGAGGACACTACAACAGATAGACCCAGTTTAGTCCTAATCACCCAGTTTAGTCCTAATCACCCAGTTTAGTCCTAATCACCCAGTTTAGTCCTAATCACCCAGTTTAGTCCTAATCACCCAGTTTTTAACAGTAACCTATCATTTGTTTTGTGTTGTTTTGGTCGCTGCAGGTATGCAGTCCATATCTCCGTCTTGGTGATGGTGTGCTACAGGATTCTGGTCACAGCTGACATCCACAACATTCACAGGTAAACACACACCATCACGTCTCCCAGGCAGACACTTGTAATAACATCTTAACCACATGGGTCCTTCTTTGCTAACATGTTGATGACAAGTTAAGCTAGATAGGAAGTGGGAGCTGGACCAGACTGTCTCTATCTCTATATCTCTCTGTCTCTGTCTGTCTGTCTGTCTGTCTGTTTCTCTCTCTCTCTCCTCTCTCTGTGTCTGTCTGTCTGTCTGTTTCTCTCTCTCTCTCCTCTCTCTGTGTCTGTCTGTCTGTCTGTCTGTCTGTCTGTCTGTCTGTCTGTCTGTTTCTCTCCTCTCTCTGTGTCTGTCTGTCTGTCTGTCTGTCTGTCTGTCTGTCTGTCTGTCTGTCTGTCTGTCTGTCTGTCTGTTTCTCTCCTCTCTCTGTGTCTGTCTGTCTGTCTGTCTGTCTGTCTGTGTCTGTCTGTCTGTTTCTCTCTCTCCTCTCTCTGTCTGTCTGTCACTCTGTCTGTCTGTCTGTCTGTCTGTCTCTCTGTCTCTCTCTCTGTGTCTGTCTGTCTCTCTGTCTCTCTGTCTGTCTGTCTGTCTGTTTCTCTCTCTCCTGTCTGTCTGTCTGTCTGTCTGTCTCTCTGTCTCTCTGTCTCTCTGTCTCTGTCTCTCTGTCTCTCTGTGTCTGTCTCTCTGTGTCTGTCTGTCTGTCTCTCTCTCTCTGTCTCTGTGTCTGTCTCTCTGTCTCTGTCTGTCTGTCTGTCTGTCTGTCTGTCTGTCTGTCTGTCTGTCTGTCTCGTCTGTCTGTCTGTCTGTCTCTGTGTCTGTCTGTCTGTCTCTCTGTCTGTCTCTCTGTCTCTCTGTCTGTCTCTCTGTCTCTCTGTCTCTCTGTCTCTCTGTCTGTGTGTCTGTCTGTGTCTAGGTCCTGGAATGTGATGAATGTAGGTAGAAAACAGAACAGTAACACTGCTGAGGTTTTCCATTAGGGATTCCTTGGAGGAGTCTAGATAGAGACGGCATTGTTCCCTGTGCCATCGCCCATCGCCTCGCCCACTCCAGTCAAAGAAAGATGGGTCGCTGGGTTGTGGGTTACTGTGTGCTAAAATACCATGTTTCACCCTACAGCATGTGTGTGTACTGTCCATCTCCAGTTGTACGTGAAGGTGATTGCTAAGATGAACACGATCCATTCCACCTCGTAGTTGATCATTCTCCCGTATGCAGATGAGGAACTACCAGACTAAAACATGAAAAAGGTTTAATTCATTGAAAGTGCCACTCATTCTTAGCATGGAGGGATGTAGAATGTTACTCTGTAGTTACATGTTCTCAATCTGAATTACATATTAAATATGAGTTTTTATTTCATTTTATTTCACCTTTATAAAGCAGTGCGACACAAACAACAACACAGAGTTACACATGGAATAAAACAAACATACAGTCAATAATACAATAGAATGTCTATATAAGTCTATACACAGTGTGTGCAAACGAGGTAAGGCTATAACTAGGCCATTGTGGTGAAGTAATTACAATTTAGAAATTAAACACTGGAGTGATAGATGTGCAGAAGATGAATGTGCAAGTAGAGATACTGGGGTTCAAAGGAGCAAAAGAATGAATAACAGTATTGGGATGAGGTAGTTGGATGGGCTATTTACAGATGGCCTGTGTACAGGTGCAGTGATCTGTGAGCTGCTCTGACAGCTGGTGCTTAAAGTTAGAGAGGGAGATAAGAGTATCCAGCTTCAGTGATTTTTGCAATTCATTCCAGTCATTGGCAGCAGAGAACTGGAAGGAAAGGCGGCCAAAGGAGGTGTTGGCTTTGGGGGTGACCAGTGAGATATACCTTCTGGAGCGCGTGCTACGGATGGGTGTTGCTATGGTGACCAGTGAGCTGAGATAAGGTGGGGCTTTACCTAGCAAAGACTTATAGATGACCTGGGGCCAGTGGTTTTGGTGACGCATATGTAGTGAGGGCCAGCCAACTAAAGCATACAGGTCGCAGTGGTGGGTAGTATATGGGGCTTTGGTGACAAAACGGATGGCACTGTGATAGACTGCATCCAATTTTCTGAGTAGAGTGTTGGAGACTATTTTGTAAATGACATCGCCGAAGTCGAGGATCGGTAGGATAGTCAGTTTTATGAGAAAATTTTTGGCGGCATGAGTGAAGGACGCTTTGTTGCGAAATTGGAAGCCGATTCTAGATTTAATTTTGGATTGGAGATGCTTAATGTGAGTCTGGAAGGAGAGTTTACAGTCTAACCAGACACCTAGGTATTTGTAGTTGTCCAAGTCAGAACCGTCCAGAGTAGTGATGCTAGTCAGGAGGGCAGGTGCGGACAGCAATCGGTTGAAGAGCATACACTTAGTTTTACTTGCGTTTAAGAGCAGTTGGAGGCCACGGAAGGAGTGTTGTATGGCATTGAAGCTCATCTGGAGGTTAGTTAACACAGTGTCCAAAGAAGGGCCAGAAGTATACAGAATGGTGGGATGTAGGATGCTACTCTGTAGCTTCATGTTCTCAATCTGATTTACATGTCTCCTCCAGGTATACTATGATCACAATCGTGTTCTCGATCTGATTTAAATGTCTCCTCCAGGTATACTATGATCACGACCGTGTTCTCGATCTGATTTAAATGTCTCCTCCAGGTATACTATGATCACGAACGTGTTCTCAATCTGATTTAAATGTCTCCTCCAGGTATACTATGATCATGGCCGTCAGCTACCTCGCAGTGTGTCAGGTGAGCAGAGTCTTCATCTATAACTATGGGATCCTCTCAACAGACTTCTCTGGGTAAGTAGCCATGTTGTTCCAATTCCACCTCTCTCTCTTTCTCTCTTTCTCCTTCTCTTTCTCCTTCTCTCTCTCCTCTCTTTCTCCTTCTCTCTCCTCTCCTTCTCCTCTCTCTCTCTCCTTCTCTCTTCTCTCCTTCTCTCTCTCTCCTTCTCTCACTCTCCTTCTCTCCTTCTCTCTCTCTTATTCTCTCTCTCTCTCTCTCTCTAACTCTCTCTCTCTCTCTCATATATATATGTTGAATCTGCCACTCCCCCCTGGTTAGTTTCTGTCTGTTATCTGCAGGTTTTCTTGGTTCTTGCAGAGATTATGAAGCACTGCCCTAAACAAATAATACAGCTGATAAAACAGTCAGTTAGTTTAACAGTACCTGCCGCTGCCATGCTTGCTATACTGTTGCTATTCTTTGCCAATGCTAATGCTAATTATGCTATTATATGCTATGCTAATTATGCTATTATATGCTATGCTAACTATGCTATTCCTAACCCTAATCAATGCTAACCTTCGCTAACAAACTGTGCTTTCTCTGCAGACTGCAGGCAGGCTGAATGGTGAATGAACTGAATCACACTGTACTGCTGTTGACTGGATAGACAGCACCATCACTGGGATCTGATGCTCCATTCACGTCTGTTGCTCTGCTTTTTCTCAGTCCATCTGGCTACTATCAGCCCTGTTTCTCACTGTGCCTCTGCTTAGACTATAACCTCCAATCTCATACACTTTGAAATACGGTGCACAGTGTTAACACATTGTGATATTCTATTGTGATGTAATGTAGAACACCTGGTTGTTTTAGATGGGTTCTAGAATCAATCAGCATAGTGGTGATGTAATGTAGAACTCCTGGTTGTTTTAGATGGGTTCTAGAATCAATCAGCATAGTAGTGATGTAATGTAGAACACCTGGTTGTTTTAGATGGGTTCTAGAATCAATCAGCATAGTAGTGATGTAATGTAGAACACCTGGTTGTTTTAGATGGGTTCTAGAATCAATCAGCATAGTAGTGATGTAATGTAGAACACCTGGTTGTTTTAGATGGGTTCTAGAATCAATCAGCATAGTAGTGATGTAATGTAGAACACCTGGTTGTTTTAGATGGGTTCTAGAATCAATCAGCATAGTGGTGATGTAATGTAGAACACCTGGTTGTTTTAGATGGGTTCTAGAATCAATCAGCATAGTAGTGATGTAATGTAGAACACCTGGTTGTTTTAGATGGGTTCTAGAATCAATCAGCATAGTAGTGATGTAATGTAGAACACCTGGTTGTTTTAGATGGGTTCTAGAATCAATCAGCATAGTAGTGATGTAATGTAGAACACCTGGTTGTTTTAGATGGGTTCTAGAATCAATCAGCATAGTAGTGATGTAATGTAGAACACCTGGTTGTTTTAGATGGGTTCTAGAATCAATCAGCATAGTGGTGATGTAATGTAGAACACCTGGTTGTTTTAGATGGGTTCTAGAATCAATCAGCATAGTAGTGATGTAATGTAGAACACCTGGTTGTTTTAGATGGGTTCTAGAATCAATCAGCATAGTAGTGATGTAATGTAGAACACCTGGTTGTTTTAGATGGGTTCCAGAATCAATCAGCATAGTAGTGATGTAATGTAGAACACCTGGTTGTTTTAGATGGGTTCTAGAATCAATCAGCATAGTAGTGATGTAATGTAGAACACCTGGTTGTTTTAGATGGGTTCTAGAATCAATCAGCATAGTGGTGATGTAATGTAGAACACCTGGTTGTTTTAGATGGGTTCTAGAATCAATCAGCATAGTAGTGATGTAATGTAGAACACCTGGTTGTTTTAGATGGGTTCTAGAATCAATCAGCATAGTAGTGATGTAATGTAGAACACCTGGTTGTTTTAGATGGGTTCTAGAATCAATTTCTGGCTCCCGAGTGGCGCAGCGGTTTAAGGCACTTGCATCACAGTGCTAGAAGTGTCACT